>NW_020955515.1:1066691-1131158 GCF_003031625.1 Empidonax traillii
CCCCCCCCCCCCCCCCCCCCCCCCCCCCCCCCCCCCCCCCCCCCCCCCCCCCCCCCCCCCCCCCCCCCCCCCCCCCCCCCCCCCCCCCCCCCCCCCCCCCCCCCCCCCCCCCCCCCCCCCCCCCCCCCCCCCCCCCCCCCCCCCCCCCCCCCCCCCCCCCCCCCCCCCCCCCCCCCCCCCCCCCCCCCTCCGCCCCGCTCGCCATTGTCCTTCCCGGGTGTCCCCACCCGCTGAGGGATCACCGGTGTCGCGACCCTCCTCTGTGTCGCGACCCGCCCCTCTCCCCCCCCGTCGCGATATCCGCCTCCCCGGGGTGTCCCCTCCTCAGCGCCCCGACCCCTCGGCAGCCCCTGAATACCTGCCCCTGGGTACCACACGCGGCCCGGATCGCGATAGTGTGCCAGCCATCGCGATAGAAGTGCCGTCAGGGGAGAGGGGGGATTGCGGTCGCAGTGCGAGCACATCCTTTGTGTGATTCTTTCCCCAAGAAAAGTGTCCTTTTGCGAGAGAATCGCGGGCTGGTCTGGATTGGAAGGGACCTTAAAGACCATTTCTCCTCCCAGCCCCCACGCCATGGGCAGGGCACAGGTATTGTCAATAAATCATCCGTCGATTTTATTCCCTACCAACCGATTTTCAAGAAGAAGAAGAAGAAGGACAAAACTGCAGAGCTGGACTCCTCTGTTCTCAGTCCACTCGTGCAGCAAAGTGTTGAAATGGTTTTGGTTCTGCAGCGTGTGAACCTCCCTGAGCAGCACCTGCGAGGGCTCACGAACGCCTCACCCTCCCTTGGTATCACCTCTCATCACTCGGTACAAGTTTAGGGTAAATCACAGGTGCAGGTTAATTAGTTCAGCCATAATTTGTTCTGCTCACTTCTTACCACGGTCCTTAATTTTCTCTCTAACCACAGTTTCAAGAAGATGTAAGTTCCTTGGGAAAACTTTTTGCAGCAGTACTTTTTTTCCTCTTTGCTGCACGAACCCGGTTCTTTGTTGCCCCGGTCGCAGCGGGAGAGGAGGGAGCTGGGAGCTCTCAAGAGGATGAGGTTGGGTTCCTGAGTGATGTCATTTGTGCTGGAGCAACGGTGGTGACTTTGTGATGGAGTAAATCCTCCTGGATGTGTCAGGGCTTCCTGATTCTGTCTGTGTGTGTGTGTGTGCGCTGTGGAAACTTAGTCTGATTCAGCAGCCGACTGAGAAAACCCCGTGCTCGGTGCTACACAGGCAGTGGGGGAACAGAGTCGTGATAGTGGCATTTTCCTTTCAGTGTGTGTATTTCTGGTCAGGGCTTTTTTCAGCCTAAGAATTTGAACTTGCTGGAGTCTGTTGATTTAAGTAGGTACATAAAACAGTGGGGAAAGATGCTGTTGAAAGGTATTAGAGGTGGAGAGAGCAGGGAGTGAAGGATGCAGGGAGAGTGTTCAGGTACTTCTGGTGTCCTGTAAAGCCATTCCAGAGGGTCTGGAAACTCGGGGCGGGGTGGGGAAAGCAGTGATAACAGAAAGGAAACTTGAAAGCAGATGAACTCACTATTAATTTTTAGCAGAGGAAGGTTTGGATCAAAAGCAAGAGAGCAAACAGAGGTCAAGATCTGAAATTAACACAGGATCTAAGCTTCCATGGAAAAGTGCTTGCATAAAACAGGAGGTGTACATTTCCTAAATGATATTTACTCTGGTTAGACTTTCTGAGGTGAAGAAATCAGAACTGACCCTTGTCTGGGGAGCTGGAGGATCAGTTGATGAATTGGCTGTAATTTACAGGCATCGCTTCAAGTATTTTCAATATTTCTCAACTATTTTAAGAAGCTGTATTGAGTTCCAGCCCAAGCAGCCTGATAGTCTGGAGAGAGGAAGGATGCGTATTGCTGGAGCAAGAATTAAGCAAAAATAGATAAATCTGACATAATGGATGACAAGGGAAAGCTGATTGCTGAAAGATGCTGGCATACTCTGTTCCTGCATGCTTGGCGTGTATTCTGTTGTGTTACATGGCTTTTGAAGTGTAAAAAAAAAAGAAAGAAATCTCATTTTGTGCTGAGATAAAAGAAAAGGCAGGTGCTTAAATTCTGCTAGGGATCAGCTTTGATACTGACATGAAGTGGTGACCTCGCTTGTGTTTACTCCTCTGTCACTTTGTGAACTTCTCAATTGAATAAATAATTCACTTAGCACCGAATAAATGCCATTTAATAAGATGGTATTTTTGATCCCCTTTTCACTCCACATTGCAAACAATTTCACACTTTTTCTGCTTGAGCACAGCCTGGGGTACTATTTCTGTTAATAACATTAAAAATATGTTGGAGGATGTCCACGTAGTATTGGTTTTCTCTCCAAATGCAAAATTAAGGAACCCTTGTGTTCTCTGCAGCTTGGATATTTGCCTTTAAGTCTTATTTGTATTTGTTTCAAGTTGTCCTCTGATAGATGAGCTTTTATATCTGTGTTTGCTTCTGGGAGCTGTTAGCAGATCAAGAGGAGAAGGAAGGATTTTTGTCAAGGACTGAAGTATCTGTATTTCCCAGAAGCTCAGACTGCTGTGTGACATGCAGGAGCCTCAGCTTGTGTCCTCTCCTGCACCTGCTGAAATGCCTGGGTGTGGGACAGAAACTTTAATAGCTGTTTCCAGTGCAACATTTTATTTTTCCGCATTGGCTTGTCCATTCATCTCTGTTCTTCTTTGTGTTTGACCTTGACATGTTACTTGCCAGCACTTGGAAATGGGAGGGAAGGGAGTAGAGGTGTTGCTCTGGCTACCCCCACCCCAAAACCTTCATCACCAAAATATTTTATATCCTATATGTTGCTACCTCTTCAGTGGGGTAACAGTGAGGGGAGTCACTGATCTCTGAAGTGTGAGATGCAGTCATGTCCATTCTGTATTTCTCTAAAGCTTGGTAACTTCCAGGATTCTGGGATTTATGGGATTGCTAAATACACCACTGAGCACATAGCCACAGCCTGACTTGTTTGAGTTATTTAACAGATGATCAGCACTTTTAAATAATTGCTTTAAGAACATGTAGTTCAGTGAAATGCTACACCCAGCAGGTGAGTAACAGGTCACTCCATTGTGCTGTACACAGTAACCAGGACCTGCTGACTCCTCTGAGACTAGTTTTGGGGTAAGATACCCCTGAGGATGAGTAAAGGTTTCAGAGTTTTCTCCATCTGTAATGGGTGTATCCCCCCACTGTTTCCAATTTTTGGTATTTTAAGCACTTTCAAACTGGGGAGTGAAGTGAATAGTTGAGGTTTTTATTCCTTGTGTGGTATGCCACATTCCCATTTTCCCATTGTATTTTGTGACTTCTATTGAAATCTTCACCATAATGATCCTGGAGCATTTTTTTTTTTTCTTTTAATTGCAGATCGTTAGTTTGAATGCTAATGTGGGTTTGTCACACTATTCGTCATTTTTCTTTCTAAAAAAAATTGCTTTTCCAAGTGCTGACAGAGTTCCTGAACAGGCTTTCTGCTGACTGACGTCCAGAAAAGTTGTTTTGAACTTTACCCAAAGGTATTTTTCCAAGGAGTTGTATTCCTTCAAAAGCTGATCTTACTATCCAAACTAGGCATAGCTTGGCCTCAGTTTGCCTACACCGGGAGCTGACAGAGACTGCTGCGTTCATCAACTGCTGGTTTCTATAGTTTTATTAATTGGGTTTAAATGGACACTTTAAAAAACAGTGACTGCAGCCTGTGGATGGTCTGTGGCTGGTCCGACTTTGTAGACCCTACAGACCCCTTTTCCTTAATTTGGGGCGTTCTGTCTGGGTGTCTCTCCGTGCCACCCTGTTCGTTTTTTATTTGTTAGGTTGTTACTATAATTATTCCCCCGTTGTGCTCAGGAATTATGCTTCATTTACATATTCTCACTGCTTAACTTGTTTATGCCGTGTTTGAAGATCAGTCCAAGTTTCCGGGGTTCGTGAAGAAAACGGTGATATTTCGCTATTGGAATAATTTCACAGGAATGTAGTTTGGCTGCAGTGTGGCTCTGGTAGGGAATAGTGGGGGTGTAGCACTCAGGGGTGTGCAGGGATGAAAACTGGGAGGGATATTCAATGTGAATTTCCAAGTCTCGTGCAGCGATTCTGGAGTGCTTGGAATGCGTGGAGCGGTGGAACGCCTGGTTTGTTGATGTATTTAGAGATAACCGAGCTGCTCCAGGCTTTTAAATAGATGCATTGATGGGTGTACTACGGGGAAACGTGTTAGAAAACAGGTTCTCTGTAAATGCAACACATTTGAGACAAACCTTTAAGTATAGTTCTGCTGAATTAGGTGTCAGATCCTGCCTCCAGCAGGAGTGGGCTCTGCAGCATCCTCGGCGTGCAACGAGTGCGAATGTTTAATTTTTTACGATGTCTGTAGTAACGTGAGGTAGAAAAGGTGAACCGTGAAAGTGAAGCTATTTTTAGGATTTAAAAAAAAAAAAAGAAAAAAAGGCAGTCAAAAAATGATCTACTAAGTGATACATTGCTGACGTCTGTGGTGCAGCCAACCCAATTAAGGTGCCGTATATTGTTTCCAGCAGGATTCTGATTGTTTCTAATTTGGGAACCACGCGAGAGCAAGTGGAAATAGGTGAAACGCCGTGCTCTGCTCTTCAGGGTGGATCCAGCATCCAGTTGTGCTCTCTAATTTCACTTCTCGTACTGGGGCAATCTCCCTGGCCTGGCTAAGATGGAACCACGGGCAAAAAAAAAAAAATTCCTACCTGTTTTTATTGATAAAACATCGCGTAAGTCAGCGTTGAGCACTGTGGATTCTTCTTTCATTTCCTGACCCCAAACGTATCCTTTGCTGTATACTGCTATCCCTCTCCTTGCCTTGATGTTAAACTTGGAGTGTGCATGTTGGAGGATGTGCGTCTCACAGTCCTGCCCTTTCCTGTGGCTTTCCCTTGCCACTCACTTTGTTCCCTCTCTGTTGGCAGTTCCCGCACACAAAATGCTCTGAAAAATGTCATACAGTGACTGTCTTGAGCCAATACTGTCTATATATATACGTATATATATATGTATATATAAAAATTGTGTTGGATGGAAATAGCATTGTACGAACCTTTTTCAAAAAAAATTATGCAGGTGCTCCCACTCTCCAAAGTAAACTTCCTCCTCTGCTAATCTTTTTTTAAACCTGGGATGAAGAAAGCATGTGTTCTTAACATCTGGAAAGGGGAGCCCTTCGTGCCTACTTTATTATTCTTTCATCCAGCGTTGCTCTGTGTTCATCCTTCTCTTCAGGCACTGTTTTTCTCATTTTTTTTGTCTTACAAGCTTGAGGAATGTTGTGTGCTTTGGCTTTGTTGTGGACAGGGAAAATTAGGGATTTGCTGGCCCTTCTCTTCCAGCTCATTAGTCTGTTCTGATTCTGGGTTGGTTTTATTTCTTCAGCTGCAACAAAGCCCTCAGCTTTTGCCTGGATGGGTGATGTGTTCCTGAAGCCGATAATTCGTGCATCCTTTGACTTTAAATTGTTCACAACTCTGCTGAGCGTTTGTGAATGAGCGTGGAGGAAAATCAATATGTGAAAAGGCTGGAGCAGGGGAGGGAAAACAGCTCTTCCAGGACCTCTTTCCTGGTCACACCGTCGCCTGATTTAGTTTTTGTGTCTGTGAACTCTTCAGTGTTTAAATTTAGAAATGGATTGTTTTGGAACAAGTCACTTTTAAGATCGTTTCCAGGAGATCTGTGTGTAATTTAATCCCATTCAGGTTTGCTGCTCTGATCTGCTTGTTCCACGAGACTTCAGGTTCTCTGTCTCTCTCCCTGTACCTCTCCCACTATTTTCTGCAAATCTGCTGGGGTTTTTTCCAATGAAAACTTCAGCAGCATTTATGAATCCTTTTATACCTTTTCAATTCCCTGTTTCTGGTCATTAACAAGGTAGTGTTTGCTAAAATAACCTGAATGTTTAAAAACTGTGACTTCAGTGTCTCTGAAGCCTTTCATAAGTGATTGTTATTTAAACACTCTAGAAGTGGAATGCGTGTACTTCAGAAATTAGCCTGAATAACATCTTTAATATTTCTACTGTATGTTCTCTTGTGTTTACTGTGAATTTCCAACACAGCTTAGTTTAATATTTCAGGGTGTCTTTTCTAGTTGCAACTTAAAAGTCCAGGCAAGAAAGAATTAAGATTTTTCCATACTTCCATCTAGTGTGCATGAGGGAAATTGCATCCACGGTTAAAATCCCAGATATTCTCTGCTGGCAGTTCCAGTTGGGCAAGGATCATCTCATCCATTGGTCTTTGTTAAGCAGTTACTGCTGATAAACTGTGTGGCATCCCAGGGCTGACAGGTTTCAGTTCCAAGTATTTATGTGGCGGTACCTTTGCAATGTCCATAAAATGGCGACACCTGAAGTTTAAGAAAAATCACCTTTCACTGTGTGGTGTTCGTGCTCTCCTTCAGTGTGTTCTGCTCTATTTACTTGTCACTCTGTGCTAGAATTTCAGCTGCCTGATTTATGAATTATTGCTGTTGAAATAAAATTAAAGTGGCTGTTCAGTTATTTAAGAGCCAATTAAATCTGATTTCATTCTGATGTAACATTTCCAGTGAAAGGGCATAAAATGCAGTCTGTGGAGGAAAGTTAGGTCTAAAAATGGTTAGTGTTTATTTTTTATAATCTGTGCTTTTGACAGCGTGACTTGCCAAATGAAATCCATTGCAATCTCACAGCAGTGAATGTAGATGTTAGAAGTTGCTCTGTATAAGGAAATAAAATAGGTTTGGTGTTTTCCATGATCCTGTATAAACCTTTAGTCATGGCTACTGGTTGGAGAATGTATCCATCCAGAAGAAAGAAATTTCCCTTGTTTGCAGCGCTTTTGGAGAATGGAATTTATTTACCAGCCTTTGGTGACATTGAAAGGTGGAAACAAAGGGCCTTCTGGGACAGACATTTCTCAAATCATGGGCTGTGCTGTCTTGAGGGCTTGACATTAATATTAGTTGAGTTTGCAGTATCAGATTGTGCTAATTACTACGAGGTCCCCGCTCACAGGGGACGCTCAGGACGAGGTGCTTTGAGAAGTGCAGCCCAAGGACCTCGTTCATGCGTGACGGACAGAGATGGGTCGTTTGTTGCGTGGTATTGGGGAGCCAAGTTCACTCTTGAAAGATCTGCTGGGGCATGGACGTGCCGAAAAGCACCAGAAAATACCCTGCCAGGCCTTACAGTCCTGTATTTTGTTAGCAGTGAGTACACTGAGTGGAGAATGACCAGATAGTCTTCATTATGTGTGGCGATTAAAACGTGTATCTTGATAGTGGTATTTATTCTTAGGGGAAATGGCAGTGCCAATCCCAGTTTTATTTTATATGTCTTCTGTGGGCTGGGAGAGTGCTGGCTGAGGCTATTTCTATATGAGGAGTCTGGTTTGCCTTGTTTTTTATTAAAAATATATCATATTGATGCGGATCTAATTTTATTTGGGACTAGACAAGCCTGCACTAGCCAGCTCTCAGGTTTGTGGCGTCTGTCTCCGACAAGATCACAGATACGGAGAAAATGATTTATTTTAGTATCCAGTGCTTAGATAAAACTGATTTTGTGCAGATGGCATTGAAAGGATAACACATAGCTTGGACAAATTTGTATAAAGCACCATATATTTGTACTAGAATCCAAATCTTCAGTACATCAGTAATATTGAGATTTATATTGTCGTTCTAGTCCTGGGTTTTTTTTGGCCTTAGAATTAATTGCTGCATGTAGAGGTTGGTGGGGTTGGTGTACTCTAGTCTGGCTGCTCCCTGCATCTTGGTGGGGTGCTTCCAGCTTCACCCCAACAAGGTGTTGGGAATTGTCTGGTTTATACTGGAGACTGCTCTGGGGTTTTGGGATGGAAAATGTTCAGAGCGGTGCAGAGCAGGAGCGTGAGGGTGCTCAGCTCTTCGGAGAGGGTTAGAGATGGCGCAGGTGTTTGGGAGGTACCTGCTCCTCCCTCAAAGGCTTTTAGAAAACACTTTAGTAGAGCGCCATCAAATCCTGGCAGTGGCACTAATTCTAAATAAGTGTTTGCTAAACAACATTAATGGATTTAAAATGTTTTTAGGAATAGTTATTAGTCTTTCAGTCTCGTATGGTGAAGGGAGTTTTGTCTCGATGGGGGGCTGCCATTTTAATGCTTCCTGGCAGGAGGCCTATTTTGATCATGCAAATTAGGTTGGAAAAAGTAGGCTAAACCATTAAAAAGTAGGAGAGATCATGAAATTTTAGATTTTTAAGGTGACTGTTTTTCTAATTATTAACATTTTTGTTATCATCGTTTACATGTGTCACTTCACTTTCCTTAATTCTCATGTCCTCATCCCTTAACTCTGACAACCTCAGTGCCAGTTGCTCCTGCATCCACTCCTCAAAATGGAAGCTGTAGTCCGTTGGCTATTATATTCCCAGCAAGGTGCTTGGAAATATTGCCACATGGTGTGTTTTGTTGTATAATTAGAAATGCGGATACAGCCTTTTTTCTTGCACCGTGGTTAATTTTTTCCTGTTCCGTTAACATTAATGGGGACTGAAGGTTAAACTTGGCTTACGTAAACTCTGGGTATTTTCGGGGTGCTCGTTGGCAAGGGGATTCATTCTGGAAGTGGGAAAGGGGCACACGTGCACGTGGGTGAGGGCTGGAGCCGGTGTTCAGAACACTGGATCTCAGATGGGAAGATGCTGGGATTCTCACCGGGATCTCTTCAGGGGCTCCACCTTTCCCATCAGTTCCTGGCCAGGGGGACAGAGTGACATGACACTGATGGAATGGAATCCCGCTGGGGATGTGGGGAGGAGCCCCCTGCAACCTCTCTGAGGCACATGGATCCTGTGGCCACCATCCTGCAGGAGCACCGCAGCCCATCCCTCACATCCCGCTCCTCTGGGTAATGAGTGCATCGGCAAAATAAGTGTCTTGGTGCCTGCCGGCTTGTGAGCTTCATTTAATCCTATTAATTTTTAATGGAAAATGAATATTAAGCCAGCATACTTCGAACAGGACTTTGCCTGTGCGCAGAAGGACCTTCGATTTGTGTTTGCTTTGGAGAGAAAAGAGTGTTGGATCCTGCAGGAGCAAGACCCTCCTGGAGCGGTGTGGGGCCCAAAGCGAGGGACGTGTCTTTGTAGGGCTGTCACCTTCAGCAAGCACAGCAGCAGTGCCCTGTTCCACCCCAGTGATCACAAGTGTTGGTTGGATTTCAAATGCCTGTCTCCAGAAGGGGTGTTGGTGGGCCGTGCTGCTTGGATAAACGGAGAGGAACTGGGGATTTCCAGCTGAAAGTCTGCAACAGGTGTATTTGTGTGACCCAACCAGAGTCTGGTGGAAAATGACAACAGTTGAATGCCAGTTTTCCCAGGACTTCAGTAAATATTAATTTAAGCGATTTAGGGGTTCTGTTGTGCAAATTAAGCATATTTTTAGTCACCCTCTTGACTAGGAGCTTATAGAAGAGAGTTGTGCTGCGGATGGGGAGCTCATACCCAACCACCCAACCATGGCTTTGCTACAGTTGATGTTCTGCAGCCTCCACAACAGTAAACTCGAAACAGGAAGGTCGGCTCTGCGAGCTGATGGTATCTTTGTCATTAACAGAGGTTCTGGGAAAGTAAACTGCATTCCTTAGCTCTTGCAACCCTTTTTAATTGTTTTTTCTCACAACCTTAGCCTGATCTTATCACCTAAGTAATTGTTGCATCATATTTGCTTTATTCTCTCTACTGGGAAGTCAGATAATTGCTTTATACCTTTTAATGGAAAGTGTTTGGGAAGCCTCTTACCTCTGGGATGTAGATGAGCGGTGCAGCAACTATTGCAAGGCTTGCATTTCTCTCCTTCTTCTGGAGCTAGATGGGAATCCAGTAGAAGAAGGCCTAGATGGCTGGCACCTTCTCTAGAATTGAGTAGCAGCCATAAAGTTACTCAGTGGTTTAGACCCCATCACAAAAGTAAAGCTGCCAGCTCTGCTGTGCCTCGTGTTTGGGTATATCTCATCTGCGGGAATATTCGGCCAGACTTTCCTTATGAAGTAGTATTGTAGGGTATTAATTATTCATAGTCAGTTTAATTCTTCTTTCTTGCATATTTAATTGTAATAGCATGCTGTATGTCACAGTGATTTCCCAGAAGAACTGTACACCAAAGGAAAACCATTCAGGTATATAGTCTTAAATACGCCCGTGCTAATCTTTGTTGTTTAATTTTGGAGCAGAATGGGATATTATCAGATGTTTCTTGCAGGGAAACAATTATGCAGAAACATGATTTGGCTTAATCTTTTCAGCTAAAGTTTTCTAGCTGAAATAGCTGGTTTGATTTTTCACTGATGACGTTTACCTTGTCTTGCTTATTTTATGAGGAAAAAATACTTAATGGGAGGGAGGACGTGACTTTTGTTTTCTTCACTGAAGGGGGGGGAGCTTCTATCAGAGACTTTGGAAGTGTCAATCGATTCTTTGCAGAAGATGAAGGAAGGGAATAAGATTTTTATTGAGTTTTTTTCAGTGATCGGAATAGCAATGCCAAATGCCAGTGTGATTAAGATTTTTTTAAATTTTTTATTTTAACGACTAGGATGGGCTCTTAGTGCTTGACGTGAGAAAATATTGGAGGCACAGGAACTGCAAATGCATTCACAATTTGATTTGCATTACCCTCCTTCCAGAGCTGTTTCACGCTTGTAAGGCATTTGGTGAAACCGAATCCCTCGAGTTTGGAGAGCAGGATTGTTCTCGGAGATTTACCGTAGGAGTTTAAACTTCTGAAAAATCTGTTTACAATGTGTCTGAACTGGAGGATAGAGGACACAGTAGAGACTGTTATCTGTTTACTGCTCAGATAAGGAGGTGGAATAGATTGCTGGCCTGTTTCTGAACTCTGCTTAATGAATGGTTGCTAGGCAAATTGCATCTCAATCAGCTTAATCCTCAAGATGTCATTTACAGGTCTGCTCTTTGTGAGGGCCAGAACCGTGCGCTTTCAAACTGCACAGGCCAGAAATTGCCAGCAAAGCAGCTTAGAATAGCTTGTTCAAAAATTCAGCGTACATGTGTTGCTGAGCTGCCCAATTTAAAGTGCCTGTTGTCGCAGGGCCGTCACTGCCTGGCCATGCGCGAGATGAGGCGTTCAGTGATAGACAGGAGGCAGCAGCATCCTTAGCACCCTTTCTGGATCAGCACAGCCCACACCACCACGTTTTGGCACTGGATTAACGTGGAAGAAAACGTTTCTAAATGGGGACTGCACTGCTGACGTGATGAAAGGTATTTCTGCTTTGGCTGACTTTGCTCACAGCCGGGTGTGATTTTGGGGTGCATATGTGGGACATGATTAACAGGTGGAAATGGGGAGGGGGTGTTACCTGGCATGGGACAGGGAGCTGGGGCTGGCCTTGGTGAGAGAGCTTTTAGCAGGAGAAAGCATGAGCTGGTTGTGTGAAGGTTTTATCCTGCCTCTGGAACGTTGGACTTTCTCCTGCAGCATCAGGCGAGAGCCAATTAATTGCGTATGCTGGCATGTGTGATGCCCACATACATTAGGCTCATGGTTTAATCCAAAAGAAAAAGTTTCCTAACATAGTTAAGCTTTAACAGTCTCTCTGTAAAGAAAGATAACAAGATACTTGTTTTTATTGGTTTCCCATGACAGCGATTAATCTTGTTGCGGGCAGTGCATTGTTCTTTGCACGGCTACACCTTCCTTTCCTTTGAAATACATCCTCTGAGTTCTGTGTGTCGTGACACCAAACACTGTAAAGGCAAACTGGAAAGGACTGGACTTGTTGAATGCCAGACGTTTTAGAACTGTGCATGGTCACCGTGTGCTGATGTGAAATGTCCTTCACGTGACACGGTTATTAAAAGTACAGGTGTAAGCCCAGTGTGTGAACTTTGCAGTGCTTGCATAGTTGGGACGTGTGCAGCTTTTGTGTTAGTTCAAAAATACTGTTTTATAGGAAACATTAAAGCATTGAGAGCCTCTCCAAATAAACCATAAATAAAATATTCCACCTTAGTCACCAGCAAAATGACAGTGGTGCCTGCAACTTTATGCTGTGGATTGGAAGAGGGCTGTCGAACAGAAGACTTTGTGATCAGAGAGTGCTTTTCATGCAAATGAAGATTTTATTACATGCTGCTGAATCAGGGGCTTGTGTAGCGAGAACAGCACAGAAGTGATAAGATCACTTTGTCATAGCTTGAAATTTTGCCCAGCGTGTCTTTCAGATTGCTGAAACGGGCAAGAAACACTCTTGTTAAGGGCACAGCAGTAGCTGATACAATATTGGGGGGTGCAGGGCTCTTTTTTCGTGGTATGGTCTGCCTGCAGTGATCTGCCACATGTCCACAGTCAAAGCAAGGAGGAACTGCAATCCGTAGATGACTCTGAGTAGCAGCGAAGTTATAAACACACCCATTCCTGATGGGATCCTGGTTCTGCTCTTGGCAAATGGGTCTGGAATCTCCTCTCTGCTGCAAGCCAGGAGCTGTTAGCATTGGTCAGAGCAGAGCTGTCCATCCTCTTGTCTAGGATGACCTGTTGGCTGTTCCTGGGTCGTGCAGGAACTCTGCACATACTGTGGAGCTGTGTTTTGCTGCAGAGGGCACCCATCCAGGACTGGCTGCCTCTGCTGGCTCTCCTTTTGTATTCGTTAGCCGATATCGTCTTCCCGATGTCCTCCTTTCATGGTGAGAACCGGTTTGGTTTAATGAGGACTGTTGTTGCCAACAAGTGAACGGATATGTGTAGTGGAATAGGCACCTGCATCTTCCCCTGCACATGGGTAGTGTTCAGCATCCTGACGTGACCTTGGTGAAAGTTCTCCGGCGTGTTACTTTCCCTCTTTATTTATCTCCTTTGCTGTGTAGCAGCTTCCCTTACAGGGGAGCATCTGAGCTATTGGAAATCTGTCCTCTCTTCTCTTCCTCTCTCCAGAGACATTGTCAGCATAACACCCAGCTACTCAGATTGACGCCTGAATACTCAGCTTTTGCACAATCAGGAGGCATTCAGTGAAGCAGCAAGAGGAGAAGAAGTTTAAGATTTAGGACGGGCATTTTCAATCCATAATCTTGAACAGTCTTGGTAAGGAAGGTCAGAGACTTTCTTCATATGGGGTGCCCCTATACGTGTGTGTTTGGCATCCATCAGAGTGCACAGCACAGGGAAGAGACATTCTTAACAGCCATTGGATTGCAGAATGGGGCTGTTCATATTTCAGATTCTTATCTGAAGAGTCTAGGAACAAAATCTAACCCTGCACGTTCCCGGAGAGTTTCAGAGCGGTAGGATGGAACCTTTTGCCTGTGTTTCTCATGCAAATCATGGTAAGGATTATTCAGTGTTTAAATCTGGTTTATACTGGCTTCTGAATTTCATTTAAAATAAACATCTGGAGAGCTTTTTGATCTCCTCTGCAAGACTGTTGTCTGGCTCACTTGTTAAAATGACTTCTGCTTCATTTTTAGTGAAAGGCAAAGACCTAGATGGTTTCAACCCAGAGGCAATGTAAATGGTTCACCTTCTGCAGTTAGAAATTTCCACAAGCCTGTCCAGCAGATACTTAAAATCCATTCTTTTAGGGAATGTGGCAGCAATAGGTACCTGTTTCTTCCATGCTGCAGTTTGGGATCTGGAGGTCTGCTACCTGTAGTGCCATTTGCACTTCTGCAGAGCCTCATTCTCCTGGTGCCAAGCAGGTGTTGAAGCGGGTGCTCTGGTCAAGAATTATGGTCTTCTCCCTTTGCAGTTTGCAGTCCAAAGCCCTCCTTGGGAAGATTGCCACAGTTTGCAAGTATCCCGCAGTCAGAACGCTGGAACAGTGTCTCACAGGAGGTAATCAGTTATTTATTCAAGTAGCCATTTCATTTGGAGTCTGTTTTCTGTGATTTGACAGGAGCGCTCCTCTCCTCTTCGCTGGAGACTGGAAACCTGTGCCCATGGGGAGTCTGGGTGCTGCTTCCTCCAGCTTTCTGGCTTTGAAACAGGTTCCTGTTGCTCTTTGCAGAGCCTGGAGCAGCGATCTGTGGAGGCAGTGTCTGCTGAGCAGGAGTGACTTTACCTCTTTGTTTTCTCTCTCTATTTATGTCTGTATGGGATCAGCTGGTCCCACATCGTGTGTGAAGTAGTTAAATTTTACCCTCCATCTGTAAGATGTGATTTTTTCCCCCCCTCCTTTCTAGTCTCTTTGATCAAATCAAACAAAAACGCAGCGCTTTCATTTCTAGTTTTATAGTTTCAAAGACAATCCCTTGACACGCTCGAGCAGTCTGGACCCGAGTCCTTTTTTTTCCTTAGTCCAAAGGCTCACTGTGTCTTGTGCCTTTCTCTGTATCAGCAGTTGCAATCTGCATTAGCTTTTATCTGCATCAAAAGACAAATGGAAGAGAGCAAGACCCTGCAGGAATGGGAAACAGACTTACATGTGCAATGGAAATATGTGATCCGTACATTCAGTCTGCACATGGAGTACAGACCAGGGTCTATACTGGAAATCTGTAGCCTATACTCCCCGAAATGTGAGTTTAGATTTTAGGCTTTGAAGGTTGGTTAATCCCCTCCAGTGGTTAATACCAACATAAAATGTTCTCTGATGTCAAACTTTTCCTCCCAAACGCTTTCTTTCCTTTTTTCCCCCCCTCCTTTTTTTTTTTTGCATATGTCAACTATACAAAGCAACGCTCAATTTGAGAAATTAGCATTCAAACCCTCTGTAAGCACTTTATTTTTGTCCGCTTTGTGAGCAGCTGAACACATGTCCAGGCTGAAATACGCTGAGCTGCTGCTTCCCGGCGCGCGTGCCAGCGCCGCCCGGCACGAGGAGCTCCCGGCCACGCAGGCGTGGGAGAATCTGGAACTTTGTCCGGTGTCCTGAAGAGGCACTCCTGACCTCCGTCCTGGAAAAGCACATCTGCAAATCTCCTGCTCCGCTGCATCCCAGGGGAGAAGATCCCAGTTAAGCCACACTGAATCATAACCCAGCGAGACGAGCGCTCTGGTCGCTGTCATCCCGATCAAAATCCCAGCCGCCGTCTGATGGCATTCGGAATGTCGCGGGGCGCGTTCCTTTTTCAGAGGAGCGGCGCTTAAAGCAGAGTGTGTTTTCTCTCTGCATTAAGGAGTCAGATTCAGCTGTTCAAAGCAAGTTGATAAATTGCTTTTCATTAAGTGTCTGAGCGCCAAGGGGTTCGGTGTGTGTTCCAAGGAAAAAATACATTAATTACAGCTTCTGTAGAGCATTTATCAATCACGTAGTTATAAACGCTACTAATGCAGTTAATTGAAGGTGGAAAAATTTGCCTTTTTGAATTTGTTGACTGTAGCAATTCCGTGACTGGAGAGACAAATCGAAAATGAAAACCAGGGGATACTTCTAGCGGGAGCTGCTCAGTGGAGGTCTGGACTGTTAGAGGTTGGGTTATTGGGAGCTCAGTGTTCGTCCTGGCAGGTTTATGCTGTGTCTGCTGTTGAGGTACAGGCTGCAGTAGCAGTGTTTGTTCTCCTCTCACCCACGCAGCCACGCTGTGTTTGCCATGCAGAGGGATGTCTCACTGCCTGTGGTACAGTTACAGCTGCCTCTGTGTCCTGCCCGTACAATTTGTTTATTGCTCTCTGTGTGTTGGCTTTTTTTTTTTTTTTTTTTAAAGAAAAAGGCGAGTGCTGAGGAGGAAAGATGCACGAAAGCAGACAAAAATGTCCTGCTCACCTGTGGTCAGTAAAACTTCACCATGAAAAAAGAAATCTTTTGTGAGTGTAAAGTTTGGGTGAAGGTGATGTGCTGGCAGCTGCTGGAGGAGTCAGGTGAGATAGTGCTGAAGTGTTTTATCGGGTCTGCAGACAAAAACCTGTGGTGCTTGTGGTGTGCAGAAGCTTTGAAGGCATCTTGCACACTCGTGTTGCTTCCCTTGTGACTGTTTTGAACTGCCAGCTGGGAAACTGGCTGTTTTCCATGCTTCTCAGGAAAGCCCTGAGAATAGCAGAGACTTTTTACAGTAGCTAATACTAATGTATTTCTTGTCCTTTCTTCTGTTGAGCTGTTATGAGGTGGCCTTTGAGTTTCCTGGGAGATTGATAAGGACACTAGGTCTGTGTCAGGACAAGCCAGCGGGACACCAGCACCTCGTTATGAAGGTTGACAGGAAAATGCCACCCCAAGTGTCTGGTCTGGCTCTTTGGTATTCACCTGATGGCTTCTATTTTCAGCTGGTGGGTGTTTTGCAGTGTGTTGCAGCTTCTGTTTGAGGTTCTTAGAATGCTTTTCATCTTTGCAGCTGGCTGCACAGCATCTCCAGCTACAGAAGGAGGTCTTATCTTGCCCTAACAAAAGGTAAAATGTGTATCCAAGAGCTGATGTGTTCATGGTCCAGGAAGAAGCTCTGGCACAGTGCACAATCCGACAGATCTCCAAGTTTGGGTCTTAAATCTATTTTTTACCCCTTGCTTTGTTAATGGGCTGTTAAAATTTCACCATCAGTGGGACCGTAATTCAGTAGCTAGAGAGTTAAATACTAAACCAAGCTGTCAGTGTGAGTGTACAGGTCAAAATGGTTCACATGCATGACCAGTGCAAACCAGAATCAACCCCCATGAGCGCATTCTCACACACCACTGGCACACCTGGTCCAAAAGTGAGTCACTTCTGATTTTTATTCCTTAATATACAAGTTCAGTTCTTGTCTTTTGTGAAGTCTAATGCATTCTGCCTCATCTTATTTGCAAATATTGTTCATTTTCAAGTGAATCTATTTTTAAAACAGGACTCAAAACATATTTTTCAATATCTAACAAATGTCTGGTTTGTTGTTTGTCTGTTGAATAGAGGTAAAATTTGTTCAAAGTTAGCTCTGGAATTTTTTTTTTTTATAATCAGCTTGTAATAAACAGGGAAAGATAGCTGCTTTCCTACCAGGGAACTGTCGTAATCTGTAACTTCTAACGATATTTTAGAAGGGAAAACTGTCATCCTTCTGTCATGTGCAGCCACAGGATTTCTGTAAGTCATGATTAAGACTTTAATTCTGGGCTTTTACAGAGTAAGTGTGGAATGAGAGAAGATAATGAAAATGGTGATCTCTGTGAAGCAGCCACTGGAGAGAGAACTGTTTCATGTTTCCTCTCCCCTTTGCCTAGGCAGCTGTTTACTGAACCTAAGAAAAACTTCCTTTTCAGAGCTGGGAGGGCAAGAAAGCCGAGAGGGAGGAATTCTGCCCAAGAGTGGCATGAGGAAGCTCACAACTCTTGCACGTCCTTTGTGGTAAAGCCCAGGATTACAACCTCGTGCTTCTCCCACACATCGAACACGTAGGAAAGCTGCCCATAACCCCATTCCTGCTGCGGATGTTGAGGTTATAACTGCAGGCTCTCTGCTATGGGAAAGGGGTCAGTGTGTATTTTGGTTTCTTATCACTTGAAGGCAGAAGGAAGTTGCATAGGAGGATGGAGAATGTCTGTTGGTGGGAATGTGTGGTGCCTCCATTGGGGTATGTGTGAGCAGCGTCCTGCAGTTTGGTAGAGGCTGGGCTGTTCTGGGTTTGCCTTGGATGCAAGTCATCTCAGCTAACCTTAATTTTCCGTCATGTTCACATGAGAACATGCACACTCGTGTCTGTAAGTCTGTTCCATATTTTATAGCAGCTGCTGTGATGTTATAGATGTTGCTCGAGCATGTAGGAAGAAATTTGGTTTAGTTTGCCCCGAGGATAATGGATGCTTTGGAGGGAGGAATATTTGTTTGTGCCTGACAGTATCTTGTTGAGGAAAATGGGATCTTTTGTGAATGTTACAGTGGTGGGTAGGGAGTCTGTTTTGCATTCTGAAAATAGAAATGTAAGGCTGATATCCTGGGCAAGTTATGATTTTAATGACAACATTGTGTTTACCTGGCCTGTGCTCTTAACTGCTGTTGTTCGTCTGTAGCGTCCTTTGCTCCCTTCCCAAAATATCTGTGGAACCATATGCACTCTGAAACACAGCTAAGATACATGCCAGGCTGCTTCTTCATCCTTGTTTCCCACCAGTACAGCATGAAAAATTTGAAGTTGGAAGTTACCATATGAAAGGAGAAAGAAAATTAATTAAAGGTCAGAGTGCTTTAGTGTAGTGAAAATTGAGAGGAGGCAGATACAAAGTTATTCAAATTGCTTTTGACTTCAGGCAGGTCGATTTTCCTATTTCTTTCACATGTTCCCATGGTAAAAGTAGCATCTCATCAGTCTCATAACTGACCACTAGTATATGTGTTTCAAGCACAGCCAGAAATCCTCCTTTTGAAGCTTTGGCCAGGCCCTGCAATCGTCCTAACTTGTCTTTTCTCCATCTTTCCTTCACCTCTGAAGTGGCCTGCAACACCTGGCAAGACCTACTTAGCCTGTATTGTCTGTCAGCTCCTGCCATGCTGCAGAATACAGAGTTAAATCTAAAAATACGCTTAAAAAGAGGTGAGGGCTTTGAGCAAAGTAAAGTAAGCCACTGATTTGGGTCATGAAAGGGAATTGATGTCACTGGTTCTCCGTTGCAGCTTTCCTGAGCTGCGAAGTTCTGTTCTGAGCCGTGAGAACGCAGAGGTGCAGTGGTGAGCAAAGTGGTGCTCAGGACAGGGAAGGGTGGTCTGGCTCCAGTTCTCCCCAGGAGATTGCCCAGACCATGACCTTGTAAGCCTGATGAGAGAAGTCAGGCTGGTATTGAATGCTGTGCAGTTTTGTTTGTCTTCACAGTCTTCAGTGGTAGAAAACTGTCACCCGCTGCTGTCCTTTAAACAAAGGGTGACCGCGGCATCGGCTGATTAAATGCTTCATCCAGAATTACATCAGGAACCTGTGGTGAGCCGGATACTTCCCTCCATCCCTTCTGTCATAGCCTAGTCCATCATCAGGAGACCACTGTTCTAACATAAATCTGGTCAAAAAACCTTAAACCACTGTGAAAGGAGTCGTGTGCAATTCTTTGCCTGTTACAGAGTGGTTATGTGGCTTCAGTAATGTTTGTTAAGTGCTTTGATATGCTTTGGTGAAGGACGGAGTGTTAATAATTAAAACTGTAAAGAAGTTCTAAAGTAGCACGGGGGATGACAACTGCTTTCTGGTCTGTTGGTTAACAAAAATGCAAAATATAAATGGACGAATCAGCAGGAATTGAGTTGAACGCTCCCTTCCCCCAGCCACCTGCATGGGCTGAGCACAGAAAGCAGCTAATTGTCTGCTCTGCTGCGGAGATGAAAGAAGCTGGTCCTACAACAGGAGAGGCTATTGAACTGCATGAAGGTGGTAAATTATCAGCACTGAAAACCTTTTTGAGTTGGTATCTTTACGTGCTCAGAAAGTACGTTATTTGTACCGGTATTGATAGCGCTGATGAAACCGGCGTCTCGTGACATGAGTCTTATGTTTCAGTCCCTGTAATTAAGAGGTCAGTAAAACTGAAACTTGTTGTATAAAACTATGCCATCGCCCTGTTTGGGTATAGTCGAAGGGTGTGTTTGGTGAGGACAGGCTCTGTTAATGGCTTTATCTTGGCCCAGCTAACGAGCTGTTTGCAGAACTGCTCTGATTTGCAGTGGGCAGGTTGTAAAGCAGCCTCGTGTTTGTCCATTTTCCTGCTAGCAGTTCCATTTGCAGAGTGCAGGCAGGAGCAGGCTTCTTGCCAGCAACAGCTTCATTCAGATTAGGGCTTTAGTTCAATTATGTCCAATTAACTTTTATTGCAGATAGCAGTGATAATTACTTGCAAGTCAATTTTTTGGCTGTGGTTATCCCAAGGCTAAAGTCTGAGCTTGATGGATTTTAATAACTGAAGTGACGTGTAGCTTTTTCTCCTTTTTTTCTTCTCCAGGCCTCAATTAGATGAAAGGTCAGAAGCTATGTAAAAATCCATCTTACGATTAAAGCCAACTGTTCTACTCTTCAGCAGATGCATAGTACTGTGTTTTAAAATAATCTCTTGGGACAGACCTAAATAAAAAAAGGCTTTTTAAACTCTTCAGATCGTAACCTTGAGCTCGCTGCTGCTTTATCTGAAGAGTGAATTTGATGGAGCTGATGGCACACGTGGCAGTACCTGGAGCCGAGAGCCACCGCCTTGCCTTGTTTTACTGCACTGCATCCTGTTCCAAATTGCTCACCTAGAAGCCTTTAGTGGTAGCCCTTGGGCATGAGGAGTGTGATATGAACAATATTCCATTTAAGTGCTGTTATCCCAAAGCTGCTTCATTTTCTTCCCTGTTGAGCGTTGCCATCCCAGCTCAGAGAGAGGAGCAGAGCTGCATTTAAATTCTCTCTGCCTTCCCCACCAAACTAATTTTGTTGCCTGAGTAACGTTATAAATGGAGGTCAGCCTAAAAGGTGACGTGGTGTACAAGCAAAATCATAGTTAATTAAACGGCAAGAAGCAAAAATTGATTTTGATCGGAACTGTTGCAGGGCTCTACAAAAGGTCCACCTGAATGCAGAAAGCCAAAGGTCCTGTGTTGGCAGGTGCTGACGGTGCACTCCCCGTGCTACAAAAGGCGACTTTCCATTGTTCAGTTTCCTATTTATTTATCCCCAAGTACACTCGATGCTGTTGTGATTTATTGCCATTTCAGAGGACAACCTCTCTGCCCACTATTTTGCAGTTTTCCATTTTTAAAGCATTAAGAGGATGTGATACCAGCTGGTGATGAATACAGTGCTAGTTCGGTAATTTTCTTCCAGGAAACGGTAAGATTTTTCTCTGGCTCCTCAGCAGCCCTGGGAAAGGGCCATTCTGGTAAGTGCCCAAGAATAAAGGGGAGTTTTAGGGCTGGAAAAAGGCAGGAAGCCTGCGGGATCAGTCTAGACACTGTCAGGCAAGGCATGGCTGACTGGAAGGAGTTGTATTGAACGCTGAGGTTGGCAGGAGGGTTCAGTGTCTGCAGTTGACACGAACAAATCTTTGAAACCCCTAGATTTTAGGTTACTTCGGGAGAAGGAAAAGGAATGAGTCTCCGTGGTGTCGAGCAGCCTGCCGGGGGGTAAATGAGACACTGAGTTTCCCTCGGAGCATGAAAATTGGCCCGGATTCAATTATGTTTCCTGGCAAGCTCTTGCAGACATTTGTACCGAAGAAACTTCACAACCCCGAGTTAGTTTTTGTTGTTGCTTGCAGCGTTTATAAGTGCTGAACTTGGCATGTGCCGCGTGCGCCCCGGGGGGGTTGCCGTAAATCCCGCCGGTGGCTGTGGCTATGGAACTGCGGCTGTGGAACTTCACGAGGACTACCGTGCAACAAGGAGCAGAGGAGATGAGAAGCGAAGCGTATCAGCCAGCCACAAGCCTTTAACAACCCCCACACGGCTTAGGGGGGACCCCAGGGTGCTGGAAACTTGGAATAGTTTGGAGCTTTTCTTTTGTGTGTGGGTGGATGCTCCCGCTTCCTCCTGGCCTCGGGCTTTGTGAAGGAGCCCGCAGTTAATCGTGGAATTTCAAACATGCGTGTTTACTCTCAGGAACCTAACTTTAGACTTCACCAGCTTGCTTTCGTCTAAACCAGCTCAGTTTCCCATATTTCACTGGCCAGGGATGGTTTGTGGGGAGTGTTTCCTTTGAGTTCTCACCCTGTAAGGCCTCTTGGGAGCTTCAGAGGCTGGCGTATCTAAAAACTTGGCAATAACTACATATGTGGGCTGTTTATATAATGATAAAGCTGTGTTAGAGTGTTAGAAATTTCCTGGTAGTACTGAGTTGCTTTACACCTAGGTTTTAAGCTCTAGGTTATAAAAGTAACCCCTGGCCTAAGAAGCACTGGGTCTGGCAGAGGCAGTAAATACTAAAATGTTGAATATCAACCAGAAAATAATACATTTTTTCAAGTACAGAAAGGCAGTTCTTGTGGTAAGTTTTACTGGAACTGATTCCTAGCTCTGCAGGGAGGGTGTCCAAGGGCAGTGGGTGGAGGTGAGTCCTTCCATCCTACCTGGTGAGCCTTATGGTGTCACACACTGTGCTGCCAGGACCAAAAAACACCCTGATGTGCAGGTGAGGCTGAACATAACAGTCATCGTGAGAACGTGCCAATTACCCCCAAATCCCAAGCACTGCAAATCCCTCTTAAGCTTAACATGCTTTGATTTAATTATTAATAAATCTTGGGAGAAAAAAATTCTGTTCACATGTCTAAACCTGCTATTTTGTACAGCGTCCTACGTGTGCTGTTAAGATTATATCCTGCAGCCATATTAGATTAAAATCACTTCAAAGAGGGATATTTATTTATTTATTCCTATCTAATGATTGTTTTCCTCTGGAAATATACTTTATCTTTTTATATGTATAGATATTTTCAAGACAGAGCTCGTTGTGCTGTGTTTGGCAGTGTACAGAATCAGTTTAAAATACAGTTTAAAAACGTCAAGGTTTTCACAGTTCACAGCCCTCCATTGCTGGGTGCAACGGCTTACTGGTCAGCTCATTCTCCAGTTTGCAGCTGATGGTTTAGATGATAGTGTTGAAGTTGTCTGTGCCAGCTTGTGCTCAGGAAGAGACAGGTCAGAAAGTGCTAGTCGGGTGCTGAGTATATCAGGGAATAAATGTTAATTAATTTCTAACAAAAAAAATGGATAGGGTACTTGTGAAGATATTTCACGTGCTTTTGTTCTCAAATACTGAGATCTCAGTTTTGAAAACCTGTATTGATTTCACAGAGAACAAAATTTGAAGCAGGATTTTAATTATAATATGAAATTCAGTGAGGGAGTTATGGTCAGCACTTCTACACAAGTCTGAATTTCTTTTTTTAATGCTCAGCAGTGACCTAGATGTCATCAATTTGGTTACTGCAAATCAAGCTAAAAGAGCGATTTTATGCTTCTACTTAAAATTATTTTTGTAAGTCCAGTATTTCCTTTAAAATTATTATTGCCACCCCAGTCTTTTACGGACCTTTGGCATTACCTAAAATGATTATCTGCCCCTGGGAACAACTTGCCTTTATAGCTCTCTCTGAAACATTGCTCTCAGTATTGGAGCTAAAGCTTCTGTAAATACATGTTTTGACCTTCAAGGAAACGCTGCTGTCATAGAACAGGAGCCTGGCTATTCTGAGGTGAATGCTGTGACCACTCTTAATCACTTGTTCTCTCTCCTAATGTGCCATTATCCTGTTTATTGCTGTGTGCACCTCGCTGGGGCACTTCAGCAAGAGGCTTTCTCAAAGCGTCAGTGTTCAGGCTCTAATGAGTGTTAATGATGGAGCAGGTGAGCAAACCCTCCCCACATCTTGCTGTCAGAAATGCTGCTCCTCCAGTCAGAGAGCAGCGGTGCTCCTTCAGGGCTGCACACAAACTTGCCATCAATCAAATAACATTTTAGACACCGGCCTCCCTCGCTCGTGCAGGGACGGGAAGTGATCCTGGGCTGGCGTCAGACGTTGCTGGAGTAAAAGGTGGATGCTCAGGTGAATATGGGAATAGTGTGATCTGTTTTTCTGTCTACGGTGAATGCTCTTTAATTTTGTTTGTCTGCTTTTCACTGAGAAATAGGTCTTGTTTTTGCCAGTCTTCTGAAGTTGATGAAATGAGGAAAAAAGGAAAATACAATTATTATTTTTTTCTTGCTGACTGTGGGTGTTTCTGTTGCTTACTCAGGTAAAGCTCTGACAACTCACATTGGTTTTGTCTTCTGATTAAAAGGAGCTAGATTCTTGTTTTGTCTTTTTGGTCTTGCTGGGCATGATTTGGGATGAGAAACTGCTGCCCACGGGCTGTTTGCAAAGTTTCACTGAACGCTGCATACTTACAGTCACGAATTAATCTCCTCTATAAAGGTCGAGCAACTTTTCAGTTCCTCAAGCAATTCCTTGATGTTGCGGATGTGACAGGTCTTCAGTCATCGTTTCTGAGCATCTTCTGAAAGACTCCAAGAATTCCACCTCCTTCAGAGAGTCAGAAAAAAATCTGGCTTTATTTAGATTTATTTTACAAGGTTTTACAACTGCATATTTTGGACTTCTGGCAGTGCAGGTTGTTGCTGTCTCCTATGAGTGAAGCGGAGAATGATACAAACTTGTTCTGTTGGTGGTTGCGCTATCGGGTCCTGCACCTTGGTGAGATGGTTGTGAGTCTCTCACAGGACTGAGTTGGTGTTACTCTGGGTGGGTAGGATGAATGGGCAACAGCATGGAGTTGTCAAGCTGACATTCAATGCCCAAGACTACTTTTGTTAGTCACAGTGGCACCCAAGAGGCTCTCTCAGCTGCACACAGTCAGCTTTTAAGAGCACTCGCTCAGTGAAGGTGCAGAACTTTTCATAAATTATTATTTGAATGAGATTTCTTGGCTGTTGGTTTAATCAACCTTTGCGTGTTGAACCGAGGAGATGCATAAACATGGAACTAATGAACTGTACACAGTGAGTAATTGCTGTGCTGCAGGAAAGCTTTAAGTCCTCGCTGTTCCCTCCATTGGTGCAAGTGTTCCACGGGTGGGCTGACTCGTGGTGGTGGTCTGAGGTCAAGTTTCAAATTATAGTCTTTAAAATGTCCCTGCAGAACTCTGCTGTTGGAGGTTTTCTGGAGCATGAAGGTGGTGGCGCTGTCCAGGATACAGCGCTGATGATGTAGTGTCAGTGTCATCCAAAGGTTTCCTATTGTGCCATCCTTGGCAGTGGGACTCTTTCAGAAGTGGCCTCTGAGAGGTTTTGGCAGCCACAGCTTCTCGTGTCAGGCTCGAGCTTTCTGTTTTGCCCCCTTTAGATCTTTGAATGCCTCCCCAGCTGTGTTTTAATTGTGAAACTACGACTGAAATTAAATCAGCTTACAACTTTTGAATCTTTCAACTCTTCCTGTGTTTTGGAGGTCATATAACAAGTCCCTGCACCTTTCCAGATGCTCCTTGGGTGTTTTGCTTTGTATAGCAGCACTGATGCTTGTGGAGATCAGGAAAAGGAGATGATTTCCCCAGCTTGGCTCCTCCACCCTGTTTCACAGAACTTTGTGCAGTGTTGTGACTGGCTGAGGACAGGGAGATTTGAGCAGGGGCTTGGATCAGGTGGCCTCTAGAGGCCTTGTTCCAACTTAAATCTCTCTCTATAATTCCAGTAACGCTGGGACACTTGGAGCCCCAGTTAGCTTTGTTGCTGGGATCCCCCCTTTGGTGGGATTTGGTGGGAGTTGTGCAGTGTTTCTGTATAAAGAGCTTTAGTGCTCCATGTGTTCATTGTGATGTTTGATTTCCTAAATGCTGAACCGAACAGAAGAGGATGGTGGCACCTCTGCAGCCCCTTCATGCAGGTGGCACATTATACCACTGTCTGCCCCAGAGCCGTGCAGGTTATTGAGTCTCCACTGAAATGAAGGAAGTTGTAGCCATTCATCTTTCAGCCTAATGGACCACAGAAATTACAAGCTGTAGCATGCAGCTTAATCTTGCCACGAGGCAGAGTGCTGCATACTTTGCCTTCAATTTATGCATGCCATGCCTTTTTATTAAATGTAAAAGAGCAGTTGACAGGGTTTCTCCAGAGGACTTGCCTTGGCTATACCTGGTGGACAGCCAGTGCATTTCAGCATAGTGAAATGAATGATGGTGGTTTTTTTACCGTTCATAACAACCACCTTTGAAATTTGAGGACAGAGTTTTGGGTTATTCTCTGTGTGTCAAGCAGCAGAGGAGAGCAAGACAGCTACTTTGGTTTTAACCCTGCAGATGACCCACTTCTTGAAGTGTTTCCGTTGCCATTACGAGATGCAGTAAGGACCGGAGCAGCGGTTTCATCTGTGCTTGGTCAGGCCTTCACCCAGGGATGGCTCTTTGCCGCTTTCTTTTCTCTGTTCCTCCTTGTATTATAACTTTGAATTATCTCTCTGTTGTTGCAGTGTGCAGAGGAGTGAATGCCCCATGTTGTGTTAGTGCCTGTCTGCCATGCTGGCCTGCCTGCCAGGACCAGGCGACCTCTCCTTTCAGCTTCTTTCTTACACGCAGATGAACACTGGACTTCAGAAATGTGAGTGACGTTTTGTCTGCAGGATGTGGTTAACTGTTAAATCTGGCTCTGGGACAGCTGTGACATAAACATTTAGGATACAGTGGAAAAACTGTTTAATGTAGAGTCTTTCTTTTGTTATGCCTTCAAGGCATCCATCCGTAATGGCTCTGAGAAATGGCTGTGGAGGTTCACGTGTGCAGCAAGTTCCCCCCTGTTCCTGGCTCTATAAAGGTTAATTTTAACCACCGCAGGATGCAATGCAAGTGAGGTTCCTGTGAGATTTGTGCCTCTTTGCTGAAAATGTTTTGTGCTTAAAGTGTGCCAGCTGATTTGCTTCTTAGCACAACTTTTTCCTCACTCTTTTTCACTTCCCTTTGTGTAATTACTCGTAGACACTGATAAAAGTTGGATCAGTCTAATGCAAAGCTTTTGAGGTCAGCAGCTCTTGCTCTGCATACCTGGGGCTTATACTACAAATATTAGTGAGCTATTCCAAATTACTAAAGTTCAAAGTTTCCGTCTTCTTTCTGATGTCTCTTTGGTGCCTCTGAAAATACATCTGCAGAGTGCTCTGATAATTCTTTTTTGATAACTTCAGTCATTTTTTTCATAGTTGTGCTGGTGTTCTTAAGAACAACTTGTACTTGGGAATGTAAGTTTACTGGCTAGATATTTTTTTAACTCTTACTCTGTCTCTTTATCACTGAAGTTACACCTTGATTGTTCAGCTAAAAATTTAGAATTACCAAGGTTTCAGCGTAAGATCTGTGTACTTGGTCCTTAGGGCTGTGACCTGTGTCTTGCATCTGAAATGTGCATTGGGAGATCTCTGTACCCTCACCTTGCTGATGGACTCGTTGCTCTTTAAAAACCAAGTGATTTACAGTGCAGTTGTAGCTAAATTGTTCATATAGTGATGCTACTGGAAATAGGTAAGATAATTTTGCAATTAATTAAGGGTGACATGCTGCTGGTCCTGCCAGAAGTGACTGACAGTGTTCATGTACATGTGTGCTCCCCCACAGCACTTGCACAGCACTTCTGCTGACTCCATGGGCTTGTAATTGTAATGCCACTCAGCAACAGTAATACTCTTTGCTCACCAAAGGACTGGTGATGGCATGAAACTGGGCATCCCCCTCCTTTCTCTTCCCCATTTCCAGCATCGTCAGCATTGCTGACATGCCCGTTCCGAAGGCTGTGGGGTAAGAATGTGCCCAGATCTGTATATTACAAGAAGTCTCTTTGGCAAAGCTTGGTTCTGAAAGCAAATCATCAAGGTTCATGTGAGGGCAGCTGTGCATAAATCAGGTATTTGCTAATTACAGCTTTACAAGGCGACATGCTGGTGTGTTGGGCAGTTTCCTCACCTGATAGTACCCGATGCCGTTCCGGAGATCTGCCGGTCCCCATGCTGAGAGCACTGCCATGTCCTGCTCAGTGAAGAGCTCTGGGAACTGCATTTAGAAGAATTTAGGACATAAAGTAGCTGGCAGGCACGGGCTGGCAGAGGTAATGCTCAGCTGTTGGGTTTGTTCTGATTTAGATGGAAGATGAAACTGCTGGTACAGACCTCGCTCACCCCCGCTGCAGATGTGGGTACGATTAATTGGTGTGTTTCTCTCGTGCCTTTATATGCATGAGTAGCCCAGCCCCTGGCCAGGGGAAAGCTGAGTTAATGAGCATTTTTTAATGAACAGTGACTTGTGACTTTTGATGGGGGGTGGAAACAGGCTGTAATAATAGTGCTGTTGCTTTTATAAAAGGCACAGAACTCCACAAGGTTGTGTTTCTTCAGACTCAACAGTGTTTGTATTAATAATTTTTAAGTGTAGTTTTCTGGATCAGACTTTTTATTAGTGCTTAAAAATCCACATTAGCCCAATTACCTTCTTTTTCCATATTCACTCTCAAACAAGAGGCTTTTTCTGAACAGTGGCCTGTGCAGTAGGAGTTTGGTAGATCAATATGCGCATATTTTTTCCTTCAGAAACTGATGATTACAGGACTGCCAATTTCAGTATTTTTTGTTGAATTTCAGCCTGAATTCAGGCTAACCCTGAAATTCATCCTTATCCACCCAGGGAATTTCTCACTGACTGCATATCGATATTTTTTCCTTCTTCCCAGTGATTCTAGTGTTAACCTGACCACTCAGTTGGGATACTTGAGGCAGGAATTTTGGAGGTGTGTCTGCAGCTGCTGTTGAATACAGAGGCAGTACCACACAGTCTGGGAGAAAAAGGCTCATTTTTTTTGACAGTGGTGCAAAATAAAGCAAAAGGTCCTTCTTGGAGAGCATTTTGTTGGGGGGAACATGACAGAGAAGAGCAGATGGAGACTGAACACATGATCTTCAGCTAAATTGAGGGTTTTGGAAGGGCTCTTTCTGTAAAGCCTGTAGAGAAACTGCTGAAATTGAGATTTCTATGCAAAAGATGGACACAGCTGTTTTTGGCTTGTCCCAACCCTAGTGCTCTCATTAGGGTAGGAATCCTGGAGGCCTCTTAGTATTTTGTTTAATGTTAATGAAAATTTAACCATAGACAGCTTTAAAAGCAGTGGGTTTTAAAGCCTTAATGTGAAATGCACTTAAAAGATGTTACATTAGTGCTGAGGTGAGGCAGGGAAGTCTGTCTCATTCCATGACCAAAATAGCTCCAGCGGTGAGACGTGCAGGAATGTGACCGGAGGAATTGGTTGCCACGGGATTAGTGGGAGTTTGAACTCGCAGCTCACCAATTTATCGAGGTAATTGCTCGCAGGCACAGCTTTGTCGTATAACAAACATGAAATAATTACTTTTCAATAAAAGTATTCTGCCTTGCATTCACCACTAGGGAGCTTCCCAGAGCTCATCCCATTGTTTTCCTAATGAAGCTTCTTCATCCACCATCACCTCATTATTTTATTATGTCCTGATCTGGAATTCTTGCACACAAATGATGATATTCCAATACCAGCATTTTCTTTCGGACTATTCTTGCAGGTTTTCCATGCACCAGAACTAATTGTTCTTTTCTGGTTTGTAGGATATTTATATGGGATATTCAGGCTCTTGCTCACCCCATAATGCCTTTCTCCTATAGTATTTTACTGCCTTAATTATTAAAGTCATGGAATCTTGCCTGTGAAACTACCAGCAAAGCACATTTTAAGCATCACATTGGGGCACTCAGAAATACATCACCTTCAGGCCTGAGTGGCACGGCTGAGTTAGTCTGGAGTAAAAGGAGCATCATCTTATCTGTGCACAAACCAGGCACTGTTCGAAATGGTGGTTGGGTTCAGGAGATCCCGTCCAAGGGATTTAAAAGATGGTTTGCCTTCAGTAGGATGCCAGATTTGTTGTTGGGGTGTCATTTAAGCTTAACTGAGGGGTTATTTTCTCTCGTCAGAGGAAGGAGTTCTTCCAAATTTGGGATTAGTGGCATGTGTCTAACTAAAAGATGTGGCCTGTCCCAACATCCATGTTTTGGCTGCTTCCTGAAAGTTTCCATCACAATTTCTGTAGAACAGAAAAACAGATGCTTGTGTAAGAGACTATTTAGTATGTCTGTTCAGTATTTGTATTTACCACCTAATTTTATGATCTGCCTATGGAAATGTAAACCAGGATGAGAGGTTTTGATGGCCAAGCTGTCTTAAAGTACCTGCTCAATTTTTTGTCTGAAAATAGAATGTGACAATGGCTGTAAGTGGACTGTAAACCATAACACAGACAGGTTCCTTTGTCCTTTGCTTCTTCTCTGGTTCATGGTGGGTTGCCAGGGTCATCTCTTGGGGAAGAAACAGACCTTGATGAGTGTGGGCAATGCTAAAAATAAAGGTTGGGAGTTCATGAAGGCCTTGGCTGTTGAGGCAAGGCAGTGCTGGCAGATGCCATTTGGAGGCTCCTCTCTCCACTAGGAGCGTAGCAGCTCACTCAAAAGGGCAGATACGAACCACCTGCCTGCAGGGGCAGGGACGGGGATGTGAACAGAGAGGATGTTTGGGTTAATATTTCCTTTGATTAAGAGAAAGGGATGATATGTGCCAGTGTCTGGACAGCACAGGGAGTACAAGTATAATCGGCGCCGTGGTACGTGCTGTGCTAGAGATGTAAGACAAACTGCTCTTAAAGCTTCTTATTTCACAAAAGATATTTTTAATATTTCTATAATTACCCCTCCTTCTGGTTTCCATCCTATTTTCCATTTTCTGACCTTTTCTTTCTGAAAGTGAGAGCTCTTAGAGCAGAGCTTCTCTCCCTCACCTGTGATGACTGGAAGCTGCAGGATGCAAAGTGAGAGGTGGCTGGTACTCATGTATCCAAGAGTCTTTTGGAGGCAATTTGCTTTTAAGAATGAGAGCTGGATTTTCAAGAGGAAAGGCTGTTTGCCTGGGAGCAGCAAGCTCTTTGCTGGAGCATTAGATTTCCTTGGGTCACAGGGCTAGATGTGGGGCTGGGGTGCTCTTGGGCTCTGGAGGAGCTGGCTTGCCACATTCCCTGTTCTCTCAGCACAGCAGCAGATGCCACGGGGATGCTGACAATTGTAGCAAAAAGGATGGGCGTTTTTCCCCAGTAAATAGTTTACAAGGTGAGGGGGTAAAAAAGTCAAGCAAAAGCAAAGTGGGATTGTCAAAGCTGCAAGCCATTATTTGAAGATTATAAAACCAGCAGTAGTCCCATAGGAGTTGGGCAGCGGAGCTGTGGTAAGAAGCAGCCCAACTCTCTGCTTGGAATGTGATTATGGCAGAAGAGGCACAAGCATTTCCCTAGATTTCTGAAGTTCTTTGCAGAAGCAGTTTGAGCTTGTGGGCCAGGTAGGTGTCTGGTAAATCAGAGGAAGTGAAACCACACCTGTCTCCAGAAGCCTCTTGTCTGTGTCTGGGGAGTAACATGTGTTTAATCTTGAGAGGTAATCACATTTTGCCGTGTGATATGGGCCTGTCCTTAGCAAGGTGCCACCCTGAAAAGTCAGCTGAAGAAATAATTGCAAGCCATAAAGTAATGAGCCTCCTTCCATTTGCTGAGCTTGGACCAACAAGGGCCTCCTAATGGACAGCAAGACACTCAAAAAGTGCTTTCAGATGTCAGCACCTAGGAAAGGACTTGGGTGTAAATGGAGGCTTCAGCTGAAGCTCTGATGTGTGTTGAGTTTGCAGGGCAAGATTTTGGTGATGGGGAGCTACAGGCTTCTGTGAGAAGCTGCTTAGAAAATTCCCCCGTGTCCAATGGAGCCAATGCCAGCTGGCTCCAGAACAGACCTGCTGCTGGCCAAGGCTCTGGGATAACAGATTTAAGAAGGGAGAAAAACCTGCACAACTGCAGCTGGAGAGAGAAATGAGAATGTGAGAGGAACAGCTCTGCAGACCCCCAGGGCATGAAGAAGGAGCGGGGGAGGAGGTGCTCCAGGTGCGGGAGCTGAGATTCCCAGATTCCCATGCAGCCTGTGGGGAAGACTGTGGTGAGGCCCCTCTGCCCCTGCAGCCCATGGAGGTCCACAGAGGAGCAGAGATCCATCTGCAGCCCATGGAAGACCCCATGCTGGAGTAGTGGATGCCTGAAGGAAAGTTAAGCCCAGGAGGAAGGGAGGGGTGGAGTAAAGGAGTTTTAGGATTTGGTTTTATTTCTCATTACCCTACTCTTACTTGATCGGTAATAAATTAAACTAATTCTCCCCAAGTCAGGTCTGTTCTGCCCATGACAGTAGTTTGTGAGTGATCTCTCCCTGTCTTTATAATGACCCACAAGCCTTTTGCTGTTGTTTCCTCTTCCCTGCCCAGCTGAGGAAGGGAGTGAAAGAACGGCTTTGGGGGGCACCTGTGGCCCAGCCAGGGTCAGCCAACCACAGTCTGGATCTCACCTCAGGATTACAGGGGGCTCATGTTTAATTCATAACTTTCTGATTTTGAATCACACGGTAAAAATAGTGAGAACGGCTTGAAGAGCCGTGGGGAGGCAGCCTTAAATTAGGGGAATAGAAACCAGCTTGCCACCACAAGCTGTGAGAAATATTTCAGCTGGAGACAATCCGATGTTTACAGCACGTACCTGTTTTTATCCAACTGTACACATACTCTGATGAGAACATTGGTTTTTGTTTTGCTCCCCTGGGCAGGTCTTGCCTTAAGCTGAACTGGGGCTCGTGTTGGTCACCAGGTAATAAAGGGAATGAGGCGTCTGGTGCACGACCCGCTGGTCTGGGAAGATGAAGTTTTCTTGCCTCTCGATTCCTTGGAGATTTTCTACCCTTGTTGTGTGACTGTCTTGCCTTGGGGTTGATCCCTTGCTTACCAGAATTGACGAATTTCCTTTCTCCACAGGGGACACTACACAGAAAATGAGATCTGCACAGTATCCTACCCCAGCAGAATTGGATGCTTATGCTAAGAAGGTCGCCAACAATCCCCTGACTATAAAAATTTTTCCAAACAGCGTCAAGGTTCCCCAGAGGAAACACATACGCCGTACTGTGAACGGACTTGATACTTCGGGCCAGAGGTACAGTCCCTACCCATCTCAGGCCACCACAAAAACGGGCCTCCTGGCCATAGTCAAATCTCCAGCAAAAGGAATTATCAAAGACTTTGACGGGACACGCACGCGCCTGCTGCCGGAAGCGATGATGAACCCCCCTTCCACGCCCTACGTTGCACCAAGCACTTTAACCCACCCCCAGGCGCTTGCTCGCCAGCAGGCTCTCCAGCATGCACAGACTTTGCCGCACCCCCAGGGCATCCCGCAGCACCCTCAGGGTATTCCACAGCCACAAAGCTTACCGCACCCTCAGGGGATCCCGCAGGCGCTGCCGCACCCGCAGAACATGCAGCAGCCGCAGGGCTTGCAGCACCCTCAGACCATGGCACACCAGACTCTGCAGCACCCCCCGAATCCTCTGCTGCAGCCGGGTTTACATGGAAGCAGAAAGATGCCGGATGCAGATGCGCCGCCGAATGTGACCGTGTCTACCTCAACCATTCCCCTCTCTATGGCTGCCACCCTGCAGCAGAACCAGCCACCGGACCTGAGCAGCATTGTGCACCAGATTAACCAGTTCTGCCAGGCCAGAGCTGGCATTAGCACTACCTCAGTGTGTGAGGGACAGATTGCAAACCCCAGCCCTATAAGTCGCAACCTGCTTATCAATGCAAGTACCAGGGTATCTACTCACAATGTCCCTACACCCATGCCTTCCTGTGTAGTAAACCCTGTCGATCATGCTGCTGCTGCTATTCCTCCTGCCTCTGTTAATGTGCCCATGGTCAACATTAACAGGGTGCCGCCCGCCTACCAGAACGAAATCAAATCGGTTGCGTGGAACCAGCACCAGCTTGCACATCTGCAGCAAATGTGTGGGGATGCTGCTGGGCCTGCTGGACTCGCAGGGAAGCACCCTCAGAGGGAGATCGCAGGGCAGAGTTTTCCTGGCAAAACTTCCAACTACCCTCAAGAACTGTGCATGGGCCAGTCGTTCAGCTTGAAGCCCCCCATCGAGAAGCCAACGCCTTCTCCGCCTGTGAACGGGTTGCAGGGACCCTTGCCATATACCAATGGGCACTATTTCCAGCCCATCTGGAATAACATTCTGCCCACGCCCAACAGTGACAGCTCTGGGTCCCAGGACCTCGCCATGCCTTTCCACGGGGGACAGCCAGCGGGAGCGCCGCTGGATTGTGCAGGAGGAACTCATTACAGAGCTGGAGCTGGCCCATCCAGCCAGAATAATGTGATGCAGACCATGGATTACCTAAGCGGGGACTTCCAGCAGTCCTGCTTCCGAGACCAGAGCATGGCCGTGCTGGGAAAAGTCCATCGGCCCCCCATGAACCGAGCACCTGAACCAACCGATAGTCGAAATCTTCATATTCAACACCCAGGGTATAGATAGGCTGCAGTCACTTTCACAGACAAAAATTATAGGTTTTAGTCTTAATTTTAATTAATAAGCAAGGCGTTTTTAACTTGCAAACTTGTGTGATCATTATAGTAACCATTGGAAGAAGACATACTGTATATTTAAGGGTTTGCTTACATGTTATCTCTCTCTCTCTCTCTCTCCTTTATGCATCAAATATTTAACATGCCTTTTGTGTCAAAGAATTTCATTACACTACTTCACGCCACAGCTGTTTCCTCACCGCAGAATCCCCTTTGTGCAGCTTTTGCCTTCTGCTCAGCAGCTCCTCGCTGGACTGAGGTTGAGTTGCTGCAGGGTTTTGCAGTTGCATCTGTTCACCGGCTCCAGTGAGAGCAAGGTAGTGTAGCTGCTTCCATTTCCATCTCAATTTCCTCCAAGATTAAGAGCAACAGAATTTTGTCAGGGAGCAGGGCTTATTTTCAACTCGAAAGCCCATTTCATTAATGCATTAAACATTGACCATTTGCACTGTCTAGAGGCCTGTGTAATTGAAAAAGAGCCTACGTCTGAAAAGAGACAGCTAGGGGGATGTACTTAGACATTAATACAGGAAGAAGCTTTCCAGCTGTTTCTTACCCACGTTTATCATTTAGACTTTGTCCAAAGTCAAAAGTCTCTGGCAGATTTTTCTGACACTTTTGTTTTCTGGACAGGGTGTGGAGGAGGGGGACGATGAGTTAAGGATACAAGGCAGCAAGGCTGCCACAGGGAGCTGCCTTTCTTTTTCCCCTCCCCACTCCCCTTCTCCAGTGTCAAAGCTAACCTTGTCTGAACCCCTCGCTGCTAGGAGTCTGGCTGTCCTGATGTGAAGGGAGTCCAGACCCACTGACAACTCCAAAAAGGGTTCAGCCACTTCTCTGGGAGCTGGAATTAGTGTCAGGGTGAGGAGGAGATGCAGCTCCATCCTGTCCCCGTTGCGGCAGCAGGATGGGAGGTGGTTGATTTCGAAGCAAAGCTCCTCTCACGAGCCACTGTGGGACCAACAGTCCCGTGTTCTTCTCCATCAAAACACCCCAGCGGATTTAATGGAACAATTCTCCTCTCTGGGAATTAGCGAAGCTATTTATAACATCCCTTTTTCCCAGGGTCTCGGTGCCTAACTCCTTCTGTTCCTTTCCCATGTCACTTCCAGCAGCTAGTTGAGTGACTGTAGGACACTAACTACTGGGTAACCTCAGCATTGTGTTCTCCTCAGTGTACCAAAACATCCCTTTCCTTTCTAACAACCGAATTTATTGTAAGTAGAAAATTCCTCATCTCCGTTAACGAGACTAATACTTGAACATAATGATCACAGTCAAGTTTGGAAATTAAAACAAAAAAAGAAAAAACTAAAAAAAAAAAAAAAATAAATGCATTGATTCTTTCTATGTACACTGGCTAAAAAATATTGCTCTACACTGTAACTTTTAAGTGTAATATTTCTGTATGAATGTCGCCTGGTAGTGTGGGTTTGAGTAGCATTGTGTATGGGTGAACCCACTGGCCTCTGCCATCCACTGGCCTCCCTCACAGCCCTTGGAAAAACAAAGCCTTAAGTATTTGCTCCTTGAACTTTCCTTAACGAGCATGGTTTAAAAATCTTAAAAGACATCATACAAAATTTAAAAAAAAAAAAAAAAATTTAAAAAAAAATAACAAGTTTTGAAGTGACGTCATAGTTGGCTAGAGATTCTTAAAAGTTTTTCGTAAATGGGAAAATTAGAAAACATTTATTTGTATTTTTTTAATTTAGACGTGTAGTCCTGGGCTGTAACAAATATTTAGGTTTCAAAGCTTAGCAGAGTACGTTTCTGACTCCTTGCGTAAGTTAGTACACTTATATCATGTCATTATTTAAATTCTTTTAAGTGTACTATAACCCGTTCTTTAGTGGTAACTCCTTAGCAAAGTTAAGCAATTTGACTAAAGACGGATTAAATTATGTGTTGGCTTGTGTTGCCTTATATTTAAAAAAGGAAAAATTGCCTGATTGTGTTATGCCAAATGATAGCAACATGAAGTCCTAATTTATTGTTTATAATCGTATTCCTGCAGTCTTTGTGAAAACTGGTAAATATACATCTATGAAAGAAAGAAAATCCTGAGGCTTTTCATGCAATATTTTTCTGAATCCATTCTGTTGGAGCCAGAGTTTGAGTCTGAAGCTGCTTACCTTACAGTCACCCCGTCGTCTTCCCCATCCCTTCCCCAAACCCAGCGAGGGCTGTGCTCTGACCTCACCCCTCCCTGCCCAGTCAGTCCCCGTAAGGTGTTCTGCTACCTGAGTACGTACCTTTTTACTAAATAAAACCTTGGCATCTCCTCTGTTCCGTAGCCTGCTCCAAATCTCAACCCAGACTGTTATTAAAAGCTAATTTTTAACTCCTGCTCTTCTCCCGAGAGCCTGAGCAGAGTCCTGTGCCGTGGTGGTGGTGGTGGTTGCGGTGCCCGGGAGGTGTTTGTTGGTGTTGGCAGCACGTTGTGAGTTTTTGGGGACTGTTCTGCACGGGCAGTCACAGGTACAGCCACGACCTCCGAGGCTTTGCCCCGGTGCAGCAGGACCGGAAAGCAAAAATCCTGCTGAGACTCATCCAGGTGGGACATTGCTTGAAAAATAAGAATCATTTTACTATTAAAATATACTGAAACCTTTCCTGTTGGTCTGGGAGTGAGATTTTTCTTTAAACCAACCCTTTCCACCTCTGCAGCAGCCCCTGTTGCCAATGGACTCTCCATCCTTCTCCTTCCCCACTTCATCCCTAAGGAGAAACAAACACTGACCTGCCTCATTCCCGGGTACAACACTGGGAGCAAAGGGGGATACGCCATGTGGGGGTCTGGCCACATCACTGGCACTCACCAGGGTCAGGAAGGCACGAGCAGAGGCCGGTGGTGCTGTGTGTGGTTGGAGCTGTGCCGTGCTCTCCTGGGAACACGGAGAAACCTCCCGTGGTTTTATTTCACACTGTGCCCAGAGCAGAACTAAGAGTAACCAAAAGGCCAGGGATGCTCCTTCCCCTTGACACCCATGCCAGTGTCACCAACCTTTGGGGCTCACACTGCTCCTCCACTTGTCCATCTGTCCATCCATGGGTGCCTTCCTGACCTCTGGCTCCAGCACGGGGCTCTGTTCCTTACTGGATCCTGTTTGCTTGCAGACAGTGGCTCTGCTCCCTGAGGGATGAGTAAGGCTCAGGTGTTTCCTGAGATACTCACCCTCCCTCAGCACTGACACCTCTCCTTCCCAGTCCCACACCGATTCGGAACATCGAGGTGCAAATTGGATAGATCCTAGGAGGGATAAACATGAACGTGGTGTGAACCCTTCCACGGGGAATCTTCCGTCTCCACCCTGTCCTGTGTTTTGAGCAGAAGCTTTGAAGCTGCTCACTCTCAAGCCCAGTTTGTTACAGCCCAAAGTTAACATTTTATAAAGACACTTGTGAATTTTCTTAAAGCCTTTCAATGTGAGATGTCTCTGGGGACCTCGGCCGCTCCCGTGGAAACCAAACAGAGATGTTTGCTGGAGAGAACTGGGAATTGCTGCTGTATTTCATTAAACCACAGACTGGTGATAAACGCTGCTGCTTATGTGCCACGGGTATCAACTCGAATTTTTTTTACTATTATTATTTTGTCCACAGAAAAAATAAAAAAAAAGACCTGGTCCCTCTGCCCCTTCTGCTGGTTTTATGCAGTGTGAATGTGTGGGGCTTGCATGGCTTTGGAGCCACAGGGTCCCAAAGGGGAATTTGGGGAGGGATCTCCACGGGTTTCTGGGATAGGAATGCATCAGGCAGAGCCAGAAAGGTGCTGAAATGATTAAAATAGAAGAAGAGAAGGAGTGAAGAAGGGGATTTAGGTCCTTACAAGGTGAGTTTGGATATTTTTGATGGCTGTGAGGGTTGAGGCTATCCCACACCCTGAAGTTCTGCTTTTTTTTGGTGGTGGGAAAGGTCTTGTGTGGCTGCTCCAAAAGCTGGGCTAGAAGAGACTGCCCTGCTAAGTACTGACTGAACAGTTTGTATAACCAACTCATTATTTATGCAATCCTAAATACAAAACTTTGAAGGGGATTTGTAGCATTTGCAGACCCCTTCTGGAGGAGAGGCTGTGAGGGCTTTTTTCCCCTTTCCTATGGTCATATATCCACACTTTCATCTACACTTTCACCTCCCAGAAAGACACAAACCCCATTCTCCTGTGCTCGCCACAAACCTGAGGGTCAAAATCCTCTGATGCCAAACTAACGCTTTTCCTGCTGTTCCCAGCATTCCCCAGATACTATGGATATTTGGTTCCCACATGGTTTTCACAGAATTTGGGCTAAACCAGGCAGCGTAGCCCAGCTAAACTGAGCATCTGTTTGCCCACAGATGCTGCCACATCCTGCTCCAGCACCCAGAAACACTGAGAGCAGCTGCTCCATCCCTTGGAGCTTCAGGATCCTCCTCTCGTTTGACTTGAAGTTTCTTTGGTATCTAGTTTCTTCATCCATCCCCCCAACAGGAAGAATCTTTTCTGCAAGGAGTTTCTAGGGGACTTTCTCATCATCCCTGCAGCCAGTTGGACCTGTTGACTGGAGCAAAGATCTGTGGACAATGAGCCATCAGGGACTTGGTGTGAGCAGCTGCTGCTTCCCCTGAGGATTCACCTACAGCCACAGCTGAGCTGGAGTCTTCAAGTAAGATCCAGCCTTCTAAAGCTTTTCCTTTAGGACCAAATAAGGTTTTCTTCCAAGAATTTTGACCCAAGGCGGGCAACACCCCGATGTTCTCTGCGAACACCAGCAGCTCTGTCATCTCGTGATGAGGCTGTTCAGAAAGGAACAAAGCCGTGGGTGCTACAAAAAATCGGAGCTGGAAAAAATGTCCTGCTCAGTGTGGGGTCCTGAGGGGTCCACAGAGTGGAGGAGCCAAAGGAAAGGGTCATGTTGCTGCCAGCTCCTCAGGTCTGAGCTGGAGGAGCACGTGTTGGACATATTCCAGCAAGAGCTGCCTTTTGGATGCTCCTCAGTGCTCAGCGGAGCCAAATTGCAATGAAATTACTGGAGTATTTTATCTGCTTAGTTTAAGTTAATTTCAGAGCAATTGGGTACAGCCCGTTGACTCTGCTGGGGTGGCTGCAAGCCTGAGAAATGCACTGACATTGAAGTGAAATAACACGAAAAAACTGCTGTAAGTCCTTGTAAACCTTCACTGCCCTCAAACCCCTCATTCCTGGGGGGCAAAAGGCTGGGGAGGGAGGGGGCCTGACTGGGTCTTTATTTAATTAATGTGCAAACATTTTTCTGACTCACAATTTTCTCCCTATACAGTGTCAATATCTGGTTTTGTTGTCTTGGTGGAGGCCTCAAGAATTGGGGCTCTACAGCCTGAGCAGATTAAGTGGTTTTGCCAAAAATCCTCCCTGTCTGCACCCCAAAGGTGTCAAAAGGATTTGATGGTTAGATAGATAAGGAGATAAGGACATCTCCACTGTGGTTGGGGTCTTAGACAAGCAAAAGTCCAGCCTCTGCCCTCCAGGTGGGGTCTGCCTTGATTTTTGGGGTATTTAATATGATTTTCCTCTCTGTTTTGAGCCTCTTTTGAAGTACCTTCCGAATAAACCTTCAAACCAACAAGTTTCCAGGAAGTTTATTTTAAACTCGATACGTGAGGCTAAATTTAGCAGCAAATCAATTTGTCTTCCTCTCCTCCTGGAGCATTAAGAGCATCTCCTCCTCCTGCTCTGCAGTCCAGGTTTTGCCGGGGATTCGCTCCCCCGTTCCCTGGGAACACGTGAAGGTTAAGAGGTGCTCCAAGATCCGGCTGACATTTCCAGACGTGCCCAGGTACACGGAGCTGGAGCGCGGTGCCTGCCGGTGTCTGTGCCACAACTGCCAGAGCGGCACCCAAAGACAAATCCCACAGTTACGGCTGGAGATGGAAAGAAAAGGGAAAAATCAACCCTCCCCCAAAAATAGCAGAGAGTTGGAAGTAGGCCCATGAGGCGGGGATGGGGCCATCCCCAAGCTCCTGGGGTTGGTTTTGTCCTCCTTGGTTTCCTGGCACTGGGCTTTCCCTGAGCTAATCCAAGAACCGCTGCCCAGGCTTCCTCCAGCATTGCTTCCCACAGCAGCTGCAACTTTTAGTTCCTAAATAATACATGGATTTTGATTTAATTTTATTTATTTTAAGGTAAATGGTATGACACAAGGGGCTGACAGCACCCTGCATGTGGCCTGGCAGGAGGTACAGGGCAGACCCTGTACTCTGTGTGTGTATATGTGGCTATGTGTGTGTATATATATATATATATATATATATATATATATATATATATACACACACACAAATAAAAATATATAAATAAAATGTATGTGATAAAAATAAAATATAAAAATAGAAATATAAAATAAAATAATAAAATTTATGAATAGTTATAAAATATTAATAAAATGTGTAATAAAAATAAAATATATGTAAATATATAAATAAAAATTATATAAAAGTTATATAATATAAAAGTTATATAATATAAAATTTATATAAAAGTTATATAATAAATACTAAAATATTCTATAATGCCATTGTATTGATATAATTATATGTAATTTATTATATAATATTAGTGTAATGTATTAATATAGAATTATATAATATAATAAATTTTAAAATATTTTAAACTTATTATATATGAAATGTATACGTTAACTATGAAATAAAATATAAGTATAAAATACATAACAATAAAATTTAAATTATTAATGTACATTTTAAGAATGTAAATCTCTATGAACACTGTCTGACCGATGCTCCCCCCTCCTTCCCTTCCCCTCGGTCATCGCTCGGACCCCGCAGTGCAACCTCCGGTAAAGGGAGCAGCTCCTGCACTCACCGCGCGGCGGCGCCGCCGAGCCGAGCACGGGGCACCGGGACGGGCTGGAACGGGGCACCGGGATGGGCTGATACGGGACACCAGTGTGGGCTGGAACTGGGCATCAAATATAGGCTGATACTGGGCACTGGGACGGGCTGGAACTGGGTACCTGTTTGCGTTGGCACTGCGCAGTAATGTAGGGATGGCACTGGGCACCAGTACAGTGTGATACTTGGGCACCAGTTTGGGCTGGAAGTGGGCACCAATATAGGCTGATAATGGGCACAAGAAAGGACTGGCACTCAGCACCAGTTTGGGCTGGCACTGGGAACCAGTATGGGTTAGCAGTGGACACTGATGTAGGGATGGCACTGGGCACCAGTACAGGCTGATACTGGGCACCAGAATGGGCTGGCAATGGACTGGCAATAGTCACCAGTTTGGTCTGGCACTGGGCACCAATACAGGCTAGCATGGGTCACCAGTATGGGCTGGCATGGGCCACCAGTTTGAGCTGGCACCAGGCATCCATATGGGCAGGCACTGGGCACCAGTATGGGCTGGCACTGAACACCAGTACAGGCTGATACTGGGCACCAGTTTGGGCACCATTACGAGAGAACTGTCCATAATTACGGGCTGGCACTGGGCACCAGTTTGGGCTGGCACTGGGCACCAGCACAGGCTAATTATAGGCACCAGTTTGGGCACCAGTATGGGTGAGAACTGTCCATCATTACGGGCTGGCACTGGGCACCAATATAAGGCTGGCACTGGGCAGTGGTGTGGGCTCATACTGGGCACCACTATGGGCAAGAACTGGGCACCAGTACAGGCTGGTACTGGGTACCAGCATGGGCAGAAGTATCGCCCTGTTCCCCAGGACCACATTGTGCTGGGACCTGCCCAGGGGACATTCCCGAGGGGATAAAGGTGTGTGGGGACACCCGTCAATGCTGTCCCCACCAGCCCAGCCAGGGCTGCGGGGTGCAGCTAATTAGGGGCTAATTGCATTAAGCCGGGGCTGCACTAATGCAATTGTGGGATTATCCTGCAGAGACAGCGACCCCCCATTGCTGCCGGGGTGATTTGGGGGGGGGGGGGTGGTCAGACACATGCACCTGGGGCATGATCCAGCCCAGACCCCCCCCCAGGTCTGCCCTAGTGCCCCCACCCATTGCCCACCCTCCCTGCTCGGGATCTTGGCCTCCCCAGGAGCTTTAATTGCCCCAGCGCTAACAAGGGGCTGGTGGGGCCAGGAGAGGGGGTGGGCTCTGCAGGTAAACAGCACCCCGGGGCTGGCAACCCCCCCCAACCCTGGCACATCCCTGCTGATGGTGATTACTGAATTAACTGGCTCCATCTGAGCCCGTCTGCTGCCGGGATGTGGGTCAGGGATTACCCCCCTCTGTGCCCCCCAGCCCAGTCCCTGCTCTCCCTGTCCCCTGCACCCACGGCTGCACTGGGAGCACCCCAGTGCTGGGGATGGGGGTCCTGCCATCCCGATTCTGGCAGGCAGAGGAAGGAGGTTCAGGCAGCCATAATAAATACAAGAAAACTTTATTGGAAAAAAAAAAAAAAAAAGAGGTGGGAAGGGGGCAACGGCCCCAGTACAGGGAAATAAATAACAACCTGGGGAGCACCAGCTTACAAAATATGGCTCTGGGCAGCGGGGTCCTGCAGGGTCCCCAGTGAGGCTGGTGGGGGCTGCCGGGTGCCCCAGGGAGGGGTGTGGGGGGCCCAGCCCCCTGGCACCCCCGGGCACCTGAGAAGGGGCTGCCCCAGAGCGCAGCTGGCGCTGCCAGAGGGTCCCAGCCCCAGCAGGGACATGAGAGCAACCCCATCCATCCCTGCCTATCCTGAGAGCCACCACTGCACCACAGCGGTGTCCCCAAGCTGGGGGCACCAACTGCGGGCAGGGGCTCAGCACCACTTGGGGCACCTCTGGGTGGGTGCCCCACTCCCGTCCTGTCCCCCCTCGAGGGCTCAGGCCAGGATCTTCTGAGGGATCTCCACCGAGGCTTTGATGAAGATGGCGTTATCCCGCACGTAGTTCCGTTTCCTGATGTCCTCGTGGGAGATGAACTTGGGGTAGCCGAAGCCCAGAGTGCTCTCGTCCAGGGAGCTGCGCGAGGCTCCCGGTTTCTGGAAGTTTTTCCAGTTGGGGTCAGGGTGGAAGGTCTCGGTGATGTGCTGGGGCTTGGAGAGCGAGGGGTCGCTCTGGTCCAGCAGGGAGAAGGTGACACGGTAGGAGAAGGGCCACTCCAGCAGGTTGTCGTACTCGCCCGGCAGCACACGGATGTAGACGGAGAGGTGGCTGCTCTCCCCGCTCCCGTTGCCGTTGAGGAAAGCCGAGACCTGGAGCTTGTAGCCGTACTTGTGGGTGTAGAAGGGGGGGCTGAAGAACTCGTAGTTGCTGCGGGCTTTGGCCTCCTGCAGCTTGCGGGCGTAGTCGGCGATCTTCCAGATGAGGATCCCATCGCTGCTCACCGACAGCTCCTCCACGTCCCGCCGCAGCTCCAAGATCTCCTGCCGCTGCCGGCTCACCAGGGCACACACCATGCCCAGGTGTGACTTGGTGCTCTCCTCCAGGTGTCGGCCCATGGCCAGCTTGGGGCACTGCGGGGACAGTGGGATTGTCAGCAGGGACATGGCATGGGACAGGAGGGAAGGGTGCCGTGGGAATGTCACGGAGATGGAGGGGCTGGAGCATGCACAGCTGGAGGAATTCACAGGGACACAAGGGTGGCTCAGGGACACCTGGTTGGGATGGCATGGGGACACTTGGATGGCAAAGCAACACAGGGGTGAGGTAGGACAAGGATAGGGACACCATGGAGCTACATGGATGGGACAGAACAGAACCTCAGGGGGTGGGACAGATAGGGCAGGAGTGGTGTGGGGATGTTGTGGAGCACAGGCACAACCTGGTAGGGAACGGACACCCCATGCTGAAGGATGCCAGGGCAGGTTGGTCACAGGGACACACTCACCCGGTGCTTGCAGCCAGCTTCCTTGAAGGGGCACAGCAGCATGGCAGTGTTGCAGCTCTCCTTGAGGTGGGTGGGCATGTCCTCCCGGGGGATGCTGGGTGTCCCACACTGGTTGGGGCAGGGCACGGGGTACCGGGGACACTGGTACTGGTGGTTCTGGGGAGGAAGAGTGGCCGTCAGCCAGGGCTGGGAGCCAGTGAGGTGAGAGTCCCAATCATCAGCCCCATCTCACCTGGATGGTGTCGAAGACGAACTCCTTGGCGCAGTAGGTGCAGGGCTGGGTGCGCTTGGGGCACTCGGCCAGGGCGTGCTGGGACAGCAGGCGCCGCATCATACGAGCCCCACACTTGTTCTCGCAGTACACACTCTCCTGGGGACACGTGCCCTGGTGGCCCTGGGGACCGTGACAGCATTGTCACCCTCTGTCTGCCCTCACCAGCCAGCCCTGCAAGGGATGGGGCCGTGCGGTGCCCCCATGGCCAGGGGTGCAGGGACCAGGAGCACACAGGTCCATGCCCCCACAAGGCTGTTACACTCATCATGTATCCCCCACCCAGGCTCTGTTCCCATGCCCACATTGTATCCTCCACAGTGTCTCTCACAAGGCTGTGTCCCCCATGGCCAGGCTGCGCTTCCCACAGTGTTCCTGCCAGGCCAACCCCATGGCTGTGTCTCCCATAGGGTCCCCCCCTGCATGGTACCCCCCAAGTGCCCACCTCGAAGGCCTCCCCAGTGAAGTCGCTGGCGCAGAACTCGCACTTGACCCGGCGCTTGGGGCAGCCGTGCTGGACGTGCTCGGGTAGGTCACGGCGGCTCAGTTTGGCGCTGCACCGGTTGGGGCAGGGGATCACGTTGAAGCCACAGGTGCTGAGATGGGCCTGGGGGGCACAGGGATGGTGAGGGAGGGCCATGTGGAAGAACCTCGACCCCCACCCCATCCTGTCGGACCCTACCTGGAGGTGCTTGATGAGCCCGCTCCAGCGGCAGCCCTCCTCGCTGTGGATGCAGCGGATGGCCAGGCTCAGCACCTGCGCCTCCAGCTCCGGGTCGGGGTAGATCTGTGGGGGCAACACGGGGACTTGAGGATCCTGCACCAGGCTGTGGGCACACAGACCCCCAGCACAGTCTGGCTGGGAGCCGTGGGCACGCTGCCCGTGGCCGGATCCCCCACTGGCACAGCAACAAGCACCCTTTGTCGGGAGCGGGTTTCCGCTCCCCGGCCCCGCGACACAAAGGGCTCTTGCTTCCGCCTGGGTGCCCGTGCCAGCCCGGCGTGGCTGTGCCAGGCACTGTGTGGAGCCTGGGGACGGCGCCTTGGCGGGGATGTCCCCTTGGAGGGAGGGACCCATCCGTGTGCCAGGCTCACCTTGGCGTAGTCCAGGGGCAGCTGGTCCTCCGGGCACTTGAAGACACCTTCGCTGCAAGACACAGAGGGGTCAGGATCACTCAGGGATGGGGAACGGCACCAGTGGCACAGTCACGATGTCCCATCGGGTCCCTGCCATCCCATCCCAGGACACTGGCACTGTCCCTCCACCGCTGAGCGCTCACCCCGTACCAAATCCAGCCACGACCCTGGGGGAGCTGCGGCTCTAATCCCGCTCCATCTGTCTGAGCTGGGAAATGCTATGGCCAGACACCCCCCCCAGGCAGCCCCCCGCCCCCCCAGGCTGGGCACGGCGGCCCCGGTCCCCAGGGGCCTGGGCCAGCCGCCACGAGCAGCGTGGCACCATCTGGAGCCACGGCAGCCCCTCGCCTGCCCTGCCCTCTGGGATTAAGGAGGGTGCCGGCGACTGGCCAGGATGGGGCCGGCAGGGGACGGGGCTCCTGCAGCCCCAGGTGCTGGGGCCCAGGGGAGGTGGGGGAGGGCAACAGCTGGGCACCAGATGTGCAGCCCGGATGCGTGGCCCTGGGGCTCCCGCTCCACAGGAAACGGCCCCATCAGCCACCACGGTGAGTCAGGACAGGGACAGGCAGCCACCCCCGGAGGGGTCCCCATCATGCTGGGCCCCCAGGATGGGGTGCTCCTCCCAAAGGCTGTCCCTCAGGCGGGAAGGGCCCTGCTCAGTGTGGCAGTGTGAGGCAGACATGGGAATGGAACCAAACAGGCAGCCTGGCCTGTGACACCGCTCACCAGGAGCAACCATCACCTCTGGTCCCCACAACACCGTGCCTGGGGACAGGTGAGGGTGTCCACGTGCCATCCCTGATGGAGACTGGGGTGGGAGACCACAGGTGCTGCCTACAGGGACACACAGCAGGGACACACAGGGACCCTGTGGCTCTGGTGTCCCCGGACGAGGCTGCCTTGCCTGCACAGCTCCTGCCCGTCTAATGACCGAGTGCCCTTGGCAGGCGTCAGCACGGCCTCGACCAGGGCTGCCAAGAGGATGTGAGACATCGGGACGGAGCCAGCAGTGCCGCCTGGCACGTGCTGGCCTGGGATGGCCCGGGCATGGCGCTGTCATGTCCCCTGTGGCCACTATCCCTGTGCTGGGGGTGCAAGTGACCCCCAGGAACCCCAGCTCAGCGCTGCAGGGTGTGATTCACGCGGGGCACGGCTGCATCCAGCCATGCCACGTGTCTGTTCTGTTTACTGCAGGTGGTTCCGTGGGAGTCATCAGGCATCCACCGAGATAAGGTGCCCTAGGACAGGGCCGGGCACCCAGCCCTTTCCGGGGAGCCTGTGGGTGGCATTGCCCCGTGGCTGGCATTGCCTTGGAGCTGGCATCACACCTTTCCAGGGCAGCCAGCCGTGTCTGCACCTTGTGCACGGTGTTGGGGTGCTGGGGCTGGGAGGGGGAAGTGGGATGATGACCCGAAGCCAGCGCCTAATCCCCGACAAAGCCTCCCCATTCCTCACGCTTGGCTGGGCAGGGAATGTGCTGAGGCAGCACCCAGGAGGACCGTCCTTGCCTCTGACCTTCACGGCGTGTTGGGGCACAGCGAGGTGATGGGGTGGGGAACCCCGGCACCCCCCGGCACTCCCCTCCCGGCACCGCGGTGGGGCTGGACGGCTCAGCCCATGAGATGCCCAAACCTGATCCGGTGAAAACGTGGTGTGCTCGGTGGGGGAACCCCTGTGTCTGGCTGTCCCGGTAGAACGGAGGTGTCGGCGGAAGGGGTGCAGGGCGGGGAGGGTGAGGGGGGGAGCAGATGCGTTCTGACACGTGCCCCGGGGAACGCCTGGTTTCATAGAAACTGGCCACGGTGTCGGTGGCTCCCGGAGGCCGTCCCGGGCAAAGGTCGCCCCGGCGGGGAAAGGCGCAGCCGGAGGCGGCGGCGGAAACCGGGGCCCAGGGTGACGCTGGTTATCGCCCCGGGGGAGCACGAGCATCCCCTCGCCGAGCTCCTGGGGGACTCCCGGCACCGCACCGAGTGCGGCGGCCCCGAACCGGGACAGCACCGGCCCCGCACGTGCCCCCAGGCTGCCGGCACCGGTACCGGGGGTCCCAAACCGCGAGGGTGGGAAGAGGCTCCGGCTCCTCGTTCCCAGCGGGCGCGCACGGCCGGGTCGGGTTCCCTCGTGGGCGCGGGGGCACAGAGGTGGTTGGACCCCCCAACACACACACCCACACTGTCGCTTCCTCCGGGGCAGGAAGGGGTTAAGCTCGAATCTCGAAACTCGCCGCTCTGGGCTTCACCGGGCCCTCCTCTTCTTCCTCCTCCTCCTCACCGAAAGGGGCCACGGGCCGCTGCACCCCGCGGGCGGCTGTCACAGCCTGGGCGCGCCCCGCACCCCCTCCCTGGCCCGGGGCACCATCAAGAAACCCGCACCTTTCCCCGGCCCCGACCATCTTCGGGCGCCCCGCACCTTTCCCGGCGCACCCCGCACCCTCGGGCACTCTGCACCTTTTTCCGGGGCACGCCTCAGCCGTTCCCCGGCCCGGGACACCCCTCCCCGTGGCATCCACATCCCCTCCCAGGCCCGGGACATCCGCAGTCCCGTGCTCCCCGCACTCTGGCCCCGCCTGGGGCCCCCCGCACCCCTCTCTGGAGCACCCCGCACCCGCGGGCACCGCACCCCCAGGGCCGGTGACGAATGGCGCGGGGGGGGGGGGGGGGAGGGCGGGAGAAGCACCCGTTTCCCCCCGGGGTGCGGGATCCCGCATCCTGCGGTGCGCGGATGGGTGGCCGGGGTGCCCCCACGGTGGGAAGGGGTGCGCGGCGCGACGTCAGGTCGGGTGGACCGTGACGTGGTGCGGGGTCTCACCTGAGGAACTCCTGCAGGCAGGTGTCGCAGAAGCGGTGGCCGCAGGTGGAGACGCGGACGGGCTCCCGCATGGGCTTCCCGCAGAGCGGGCACAGCACCCGCCGCCGCGGCCGCTCCAGCAGCTTGTAGTCGTAGCCGGGCATCCCGCCGCCCCGCGCCCGCCGCCGCCCCGCGCCCGCTCGGCTCCGCGCTCCGCGCCCGGCTCCGCCCGGGGGCCGGACGGGGCGGTGGGACCCGCCTGAGCCCGCCCCGCGCCCCGGGCCGGGGGACGGCACCACCACCGCCTCCCGCCCGCGCCCCGCCTCCCCGCCGCAACGGGGAGGGAGGGGGGGAAGCGGCCCTGGCACCCCAGGGGCTCGGGAGCATCACACCGGGGACAGACAGACACCCGAGGACTAGGGGAGCGTCACATCGGGGACAGCCCCTCCAAGGGGACAGCCACCCTGGGGGGCTTGGGGAGCACCCCAACCGGGCACAGCCCCTCCGCGAGGGGGTTTGGTACCCACCACGTTGGGAACAGTCATCTCAACTGCCTGCGACCCACTGCACTGGGGACAGCCACCCCTGGGGGCTTGTGCACAAGCTGCAGAGCCCCGCCATCACTGCAGCCTCCCCTGGCCCAGGGCTGGGCTCTGGGAGCACGCACCATGCTGTCCTCACTAACCCTGTGTCTCCTTCTTTACTCGGGGGTGCCCCAGGGGTTTCACACTCCTGCAGGCAGCCCGGGGCCACAGTTGTGCCCCTGAGCAAGGCTGGAGGTGAGATACAGCTCCCAGACACACTCCTGCCACAGAGAGTGACTTGTGTACCAGCCATCACCCACAGCAGGACATGGAGGGGCTGCCCTGAGCCCCCCATGCCGAAGGCACAGGGGGATACACAAGCTCCTGTGGCTTTGTCTTGCTAGGAGCTCATGCCCCAGGCTGCAGCCAGCAGCAACCCTCCAGCCATGGTTTGTAACTGAGCAAGAGCCTGGAGGAGGGAGAATAAAAGCAAATCTGTCTGGCTCCAGCCCCCTCGTCACTCTCTCAGAAACCAGAGCAGCATATGGGAGTATTTGCCCCTTTCCCCAGAGATGGAGCTGAGCAGATGACAGGCTGTGAGCATGTGTTAGCCCCACCAACGCTCACTCCAGCCAGCTTCCCATTAAGGGCAGCAGTTGCTCCAGACCCAAATGTTAGCAGTTTTCAATTAGCAAATGGCAGAGGAGAGGGATTCCTGGGGGACACGCTGAGCAAGTCAAGCTCTATCACTTGTCACTCAAGGAGCTCACGTTACCCTTCTCCCTGAGAGGCTCTGCTTAAAATAAAACCCTCCAGCAGCCCGAGGGGAAGCAGGCAGCCTGCCTGCTCGCTGCCAGAGCTGCCAAGGAGGGGATGGGGGGGCTGATTTCCGTGGTTACCCTCAGGGGTGGCAGGTTGTCCTGCCACAGCCTGAGCTGCAACGAGGTTTTAGCTCCCAAACATCAGGGAAGCTTGTGCTGGTGCACACTGAGCATGAACAGTCATGGCAGGGGATTTTCTGAGGGAGGTGAGTAGCTGACAGCCTGCTGGGATGGTGGAGAGCACTGAGCTAAACTTTAACCAGCTCCCAGCGAGCCTGGAAACCCAACATGTAAAAACAAGTGACAGTGGGCAACTGTACAGGGAGCACTGGGGTGAAGCAGGTACCTCCAGCTGGGGTTGAGGTGCTCCCCAGCCAGGTTTGCTCAGGGCTGTGACTCCCCAAGGGCAGGACCTACCAGCAGCCACATGGTCCAGCTGGTTCTGCCACTATGTGCCAGCATGCCCTGGAGCCAGGCTGCCTCCAACAAGAGATAGGCACTATCCCAGGCACTGTCCCTGACAGGCTGTGGCCTGGCCCTGACTAAAAACTGTCCCTGGACACAGTTATGGGACAAGGTTGAGGCCAAAAGGACAAGGCCCTTGGCATCCTGGGGGGTGGTGGGACTCCTGGTGTTTCCACCACCAAAGACAGGACACATCAGTCCTGTAAGCTTAGACAGCCTGTGCCTCCAATGACAGGCATGAAACAGACGACTTTTATCATTATTTACTGCTTCTCTTTGATGTTTTTTAAATTATTCTTCCCTAGCCTCACTGAAGAGCATCTCTGCTAATTAGCCAGGAGCTGACAAAGCCATCAGAAGGTGCTGGCTGTGCCGGCAGGGCGGCTGGGAGGTGTCAGACCCTGCAAACAAAGATCCCTCCTTTTCCCCTCTCCCTAAGGAAAGCCCTCCCCGCACTCAACATCACAGCTAGGCATTTGTCTCACACAAAGGCGACACTCGGGGCAATTCCCTTTGTGGAGGCGATATGTTCCCTATCCCCTATGATGGGTCACTCCTTGAACCTATCTGGGCTTGGAGAGGCCTCCCGTCCTCTTCCCCAGCCTCTCCCTGTCCTGCACTCCTGCTCCCTCCCTCCGCCTTGTATTTAACTTAAACTGGAGGGACAGAAAACCGACGCTCCGGCTTCTAAAGAAGTTAAGGTGGAGCGTTTCGCCCCCGGGAAAGGAGTGGGGAGAGTCCTCTCCCTGCTTCTGGGGCCTCGTGCCCAGGGAGGGCGGAGGGGGGAGGTAAGGGAGTGAGGCGGCCGGACAGACGGACTCGCAGCCGCACCTTCTGCCAATTCTCCCGAGCCTCGTGGGAATGAGGATACGACCTCGACAGAGGCGCTGGAATCAAAACAAATCAGCTCCGGGATCAGAGGGCGGTTTGGACTGTTTCCTGCTGACAGCAACAGCCCCAGGTCAGCAGGATCTTACTGGGAACGGGGACAGCCCTTCCCTGGGTGACAATGGCCAGAGGGGACCCACACCAGGACGCACAAGAGGGGACAGGCAGCCTCATCCCACACCACCTCCCCTTCCCGCTCCCCTCTGGCTCTGCCTTCCTTAGCAGGAAGAGCCAGAGGGACACGGCTGATCCACCACCAGCTCCGCAGAACACAGGAACAAAACAAGGATAAAGGGAGAAGCCCTGAGACCTGCAGATTTCACCGGGAGCTTCTGCAGGGAAACAAAGCGGCAGACGTGAGGAATGCAACTGGCCTATTTGCCCGGGCTGCTCTCTGCCTCCGGCAGTGCGGACATGCCTCGGCTTGTCGTTTCAGGAGCTTTTGTTGCTCGGGGCTGGGGGCCTCTTTGTTTCCTTTACCCTTTCGCCAGGCTTGGTCACAGCCCGGTATTAAATTATTCAAATCATCTCGCTGGGCTTCACAGCTGAACTCCTGCAAGGAGCGCAGGCTGTGAAATCCCGAGGGCTCCAGCCCTCGCTGTGAGCCCCCAGCCAGGCACAAAGCGCACTGGTTTCCACTGCCCGGAGCAAAGGGTCCCGATGTTTGAGCTGGTGACACCTCCAGCCCCACCACTGCAGAGCAAAGGCGTCATTAAGCCATAAAACAACCCACCTAACACCAGCACATCGATGGGAACAGGGGGGCTGCACCCCTGGATTTGGCAGCCCAGCTGGAGCAGGAAGAGCCCAGCTCCTGAAACAGTGACATTTTGGTGGCATCACTGACAAGACAAAGGGTGTCAGACCTCTGTCCTGCCTGCTGCTGTCCCAGCAAGCCCTCAGCCCTGCTGAGGCTGAAGGAACACCAGCCCTGTCCTATAGGATGTGTTTGGATGTGGTGTGGGGCGAGGGGAGCCCTGAGAGCCCAGCAAAACACAACCAAGAGAAAACTGTTGCTGTAGGAGCTGGTGCTGCTGCCAGCTCAGTGCAGGGAGGAGAGGCAGCAGCCCAGAGGGGCTTTGAGGCAATTTAACCCAGCCCTGTAATTACCTCGGTGCCCAGGTTGGTCTGGGAGGGGAGAACACCTTTCCCTCTGTCGACACCGGGCTGCAGGAGCCGTCCCTGTAACCTGCAGCATAAGGAAAGTGCCAAAGGACTGGCAGAGCCTTTGAATTCCAGTCAGCTTCCTGGGATAGCAGGGTGTAACCGCCTGAAAAGGCAGCTCCACAAGAAACAAAAACAGCAGGGAAAAACCCATGCACCCACCCTGCCAGGAGCCAAACAGGGAGGCTGTGTCTGCAGCCAGGGCTGCACACGCCTCTCCCGGCCGGACGGGACCTGCTCCCTTCCCCAGCTGGAGCCTGGGAGGCGAGGGAAGAAAGAGCAGGAGACCTGCAGAAATTCATTACCTTACACATGACAGAGGGATCAGTTGGCCTTTACCAGAGCCCGGTGAGGTTTCCCTCATTGAACACAGGAAAGAATCACAAAAAATAATTAGAGAGATTTCATCTCAGCCAGCTTATGAAAGCACCGACTTTATACACAACAGATTGGCAACGGCACAAAGATGGATGTGAAAGGCAAGAGCATTTGCAATGTCAGACAGATCAGAGACAGAAGCTCATCAAAAAATGGCCCAGGGCAGATATAAGTTGAAAAAAGAAAGGAGGAGGTTAAAAAAAAATGGAAAGGAAATGACCCTTCTGGAGATAAAAAATGTGACTCCTGTCCATGACACACGGATGTACCCCTCCTGCCCCGCAGAAAGGACCCCTGGTAAAAACTCGTCATCTCCCTGGAAAGATCCGGGTTAAAGAACTTCAGTACTGACAATCACTCGCTGTGTTTTGCTCCTCAGCTGGGTGCCAGTGAGCTGGTCAGCACCAGGACTGAGGGGCCTGAGGACAAATGTCAGCTGGAGAATCCTCCAGCGAGCTCCTGGGGCAGGGGAGGCTGTAATTGGAAAGCTCCAGGTGGCATTTCAGGAGAGCGAGCAGGGCTGTGCCACACAGAGAGGCTGCTCACAACCGGGCTCGGCCAGCCGAGCAGGCAGGACCCCCGAGAGTGTGCTGAGCAGCTCAACAAATGGGTGAAATGTTTACGGGGGGGATGGGAGAGGACAGACTTCTCTAATTAGCAAAGAGGTTTGCATTTAGTCACCCAGCACAGCGCCTGGGGCCCTGACTCCAGACACTGCTGTGCAAAGGCTGACAGCTCTCCCAGACACAGAGCTGTCAGCCTGGGCTTTGTAACCAGAGACTGCTGCCACAGAGGAAAACAACCTCTGTGTTCCTCACCCTTCTATACAGGCACTTCCAGCAGGGAGGGGAAGAGCTGTGCTGTGACCCCCTGAAGGCAGCACTGGAGCTCTGGGGACGTCCACCTCATGGCACATGCAGGGCAGCAGCTCTCAGGCACTGGAGGTTCACAGTGACTCTCGCTGATGCGGTGAGACCAGCTCCGGTTCCGTGGGAACCATCGTTAGGAGCTCCCTGTTTCCAGACTGCTGCCTTTGGAGTGCAGCTGGGGAGCTCTGGAGCCTGGAGTGTGTCCGAGGCAGGCAGCAGGAAGAGGCCAGGCCATGCTGGTGGCTGTGGGAGCCCCAGCACATGTACGACAAGGCTGGATGTGGCCCCTCTCAACTCACACTCACTGGGGAGGTGACTCCTCCACGGCAGCTGAAACACAAAGGGCAAAGACCAAGATTTAGCTGTGAGCCCCTCCTCAATGAAGCTACAGGGAGCAGCGTCCTGCCCCACACAAGCCTGATACCCAAAAGACAGACACCGCAATCCCTGTTCCACTATCCCAGGAAGGCACTGCAAGGCCTCAGTAAAGGCACAAGTGAGGCAACACCCAGTACACAGAGCCCAAGCAGGAGGAAACACAGTCTTTTGAGGCTTGTGCCCTCCTCTCCAGCACACCTGGCTTCTCCTAGTTATTCTGTGTTTGCAGTGGGATTGAGAGAAGGGTGCAGCAGTGGCTCATGATAAAGTGGGCAGCAGCCCAAGCCAGTCAAAACCAGCGTTGGCCCCATGGGAGGAACCGCCGAGCGGTGCAGAACGGCCGCCCCAAAGGTGGAGCACGGCTCGCTTGTGCCAGCACCCTCTCCGGGCCAGATCACAGCCAGAGCTGACAGCAGCAATGACATCACATGTATCAACGGATCTCGTGTTCTCTCTGGAGAAATTTCCAGGCAGATTGAGCTGTGTGAAAGCCCAAAGTCAGATCTCAGCTCTTTACAGAGCTCTTGCTGCTTTTTGCACGCTGGTTGCTGAGGGATGCTGGGGCAGGCGAGGCTGCTGCCCTGACACGGCTGAGTTTGCACTTCCAGTACTGGGACAGGAGGGATGAGGTTTCGGACAGAGGGACAGCAGTGGGGCTACACACTCAGTCCCTGCCCTTACAGTGCTGCAGGTGGGAGCCCACAAACCAGCTGCCATGGAGCGTGGGGTAACTCCGGCAGCGGAAGGGAAGAGCAGTCTGCAGCCTTCCTGTGGAGACAAAACCCTTTTACTCCCATGACAAATGCCCTACTTGTTCCTGAGCCTGGGGACTCAGCCATTCCCTCTCCCCTTCACGTGGCAGAGCATATAACATGAGAGCTCGGCACTTGCAGGGGAGGAATGGGAGCCAGGGCCGATTCCGCTGTGCCGGGGCAGTCAGCTGGGCCTCCTCCCCTCCAGGCTGTAATTAGCCTCCTTGAAGTGGGCTGGGACTGGAATCCCTCAGACCAGGCTGAGGCCATAATCAACCCAACAGAGGTGGAAGAAAGGCCCCTCCAGCAGTCTGGGCCAGGCTCCCATTGTACATCCAGGCAACGGAAGGGCAGGTCACGCCACGGGCACGTTTTAACCACGCAAAGATGCTGCCTTTGGCCCGAGCAGAGAGGAACCACAAAACCATCGCTATCTTTTCCAAACCACAATGGAAAGGCAGCAGCCAAAACGACGCCTCAAATCTCAGCTTCTATTTCAGAAGCATCAATTAGAGAGCTGCTCTTTTTGGATACTCGGTGGACCGCTGGCACGCCAGCTCCCCACCGGCCGCAGCTTGGCCAACCCACCTGTCTGGGAGTGCACCAGACAGCCTCTGCCATTCCTTTACTCCCCTGGCCCAGTGGGAGTGGCAGCATCACACAGATGCAGAGCAGAAGGGGTATTTTTTATGGGCTTGAAGTTATTTCTATTCATCTGCAGCTCGAGAGGGACTAGAATAACACAGAGCTTATGTGCCAGGGTTACTCAGTACATCTCCGGTCACAAGGCATTGTGTCTGGCTGGGCCCTCATGGCAGGAATCACAGGAACAAAGCCTTTACTCACGCTTTACTGCCAGCAGTGTGTTCCCGTGGCAGCAGGCTACAGAGGTCACCAGGTATGGATGTGTCTCCTCCAGCTGCACTGGCCTTGGCACTCCCGTTTCCTCGTCCTTCCTGCCCAGGCGTCCCCTGGCTCCTTTCCCCCACGTGCACACCTCCCCGTCTGCAGAGGGACAGATACGCTTTGCTGCACACGTGCTTTGGACACAGCACGGACTGCAAGCAGAGGACAGCCAGGGCCTGCTGCAGCCCAGGACAAAGGGGCTTCAGCCTTACCTGCTCCAATGGCCACAGTGAAGGCATCCCCACAAGCCACCACGGTGACTTTCATTGCCTGGAGCCCCACAACCAGGTGGGGCACACGGCTGTTGCGGCAGGAGTTGGTGCCCAGCTGCCCATGCTGGTTGCTCCCAAAGGTGTAACAGTGCCCAGAGGCTACAACAGAGAGGAGAGACACAACTGGGTGTCACTCAGGGATGCACTGAAGTGATCCCCCTCTTTGCTGTCTCCCATGCGGAGCATCCTGCTCCACAGAGCTCTAACGCTGGATGTCTCTTGAGCCTCCATGAGGCCTCTGCCCACAGGAACCGGGGGCAAGAGGAAGACAAGGAAAATGCAGGTGTTCCCCCCCACCCCTCAGGGATCTGGGCACACACCCTCACCTGTGACTGCAGCCGAATGTGCTGTACCGATGTCAGCGCACACAACGGGCTCTTGGTTCAAAGGGGCTGACTGGGCACACACAAACACTGTGGCCTCCTCCACCTGGTCCTCTGGGGAAGGCTCCTCTGCCGAGCTGATCCGGTCTAGGCCCAGCTTGTTACACCTGCACAGGGAAAAGCTCAGTTCAGAGCTGGCTGAATGCAGCCTGGCACAGACACCCTGGAGATAAACCCTGCCCTGGCATGACCACATCACCAGTAGCATGATGCTGGGGGCAAGATCCCACAGGAACATGTTATGGAGCCCCCTGTTCCCTCTTCCCAGGCAGGACACAGATGGACAGGCCCAGGAAGGTGAAATGTGGACCCTCACCCCTCTTACCTGTTGCTCCCACAAGCAAGAATCTGGTTCTTCACTGTGAGGACCATGGAGGAATCGATGCCACAGATGACCCTCTGAGCCTCATGCTCTGGTGGGACTGTGACCTGCTGGGGAGAGTTGTGGCACTCCAGGGTACCCAGCCCAAGCCGACCTGGCAGAAGGAACAGAGCAGGGAACAGCTGATGGAACAGTGACCTCAGCACAGTCCCACAAAGAACAGCATTGACACAGCTCAGCTGCTGTAAGAGCCCAGCCTGGCACCCAGAAAGCAGCAAAACACAAAGCATGGGGGGCCTGGTATGCAGTGAAACAGCTGCAACTCTTCCACACCCACCTACCCTGGCACATCTGGAGGGGACTGTGGACAAGCAAGGCCAGTGAGGGGAGCAAGAACAGGCAACAGAAAGCATAAGCCCTGTTTTGCCAAACAGGCATCTCTTACCATTATCCCCCCTGCCCCAGGCAAACACTTCCCGTTCGTTGGAAACTGCCAGGACGTGAGATGCACCACAGGCCACCTGCACCATCTCGTAGCCCAGCAGGGCCTCCACAATCTTGGGCTGGCAGGGGAAGAGCAGCAGCCGTCAGCCGAGACCTCCCAGCCTGCCCGGCTGCTCCCATCCCTCCCACCCGGCCCCCCAGACTCAACACAGAGCTGGCAGGATCCCAGTTTTCATCCAACACAAACAACAGAGAAATTTTTTTTTTTTTGTTCCAAACAGTCTTCAAAGGGTTTAGAGACTACGTGCACACAGCGCAGAAGATAACGCAAACATCTCTGGGGCGGAAGAAAGCAGCCAGCACGAGAGTTTGGAGAGGGAAGAGGTTCGGCAAGGGTTGGGATTCGCCCCCCTGCCCATGTGGGGAGTGCCAGGGGCTGTGAACGCCCGCTCCGAGCAGGCAGGGGCTTGGTGCAGGATGCGTTGGCTCAAAGGCTCCTGTGCAGAGGAGTTGTGAGTTAATGGCTCAGATTCATTAGGGGGTGGAGGGACCAGGATCTCCACATTTCACCCAGCCCCTGCTGTGACCTGCTGTTAGATCTAACACCTCACCACTGTGAGCCTCATTCTCATTATCGTCCTCAAGTGAAAAGCACCATTTGTTGGGATCTGGCTGCCGCTTCCAACTGGTCTCCCCTCCCCAGCCATAAGCACTGAGCAGCTCAGCTCTGGATGGAGCAGGAACAAACGAGCCAGCTGACCACAGTGACAAATGGCACCAGTCCCCGGGCTCGGCTGGAAGCCATCGGCTGCTGCCACATCCGAGGACAGGCGAGGAAGAAGCTGGAAGGGAGCAATGAGCCCTCGGCTCCAGTGCTCTGAGCCAATCGGAAACACACAGCTCTTCTTTAAATACTGGCTCTTTTGAAAAATAACTTTTCTCAGTGAACCTTGGCAGCTGCAGGCCAAGAGTGAAGCAGGCAGGTGTGTGATTGGAGGCAGGCTCCAAGCTGGGAGCCTGCCAACAGCAACCACAAGGCAGCTCTTGACTTCCCCCATGCTCAAAGGGATCATTGTGTAGGGGGGGGAGAGAAAGAGAGAAAGCAGGTTGGGTCTTTTAAAACCCGCAGTGACGGGGAGAGGAGGGGGAGGGGGTCGGATGCCAGAGCATGCCTGGGATGCACATCCGTGGAGCTGGGATGAGCCCTGCTCACGTGGCACAGAAGTCACAATCCCTCCTCTCCCCTGGGGGAGCAGCCGGCCCAGCACCCTCACCACCAACCTGGCTCACGTCCGTGAAGTTTCCATGCCCCAAACAGCCATTGCTGCCGCTGCCGAAAGTCATGATTATCCCCCTGTCTGGAGCAGCAGAAAGAAGTCGTGTCAGTGGCACACGTGATACCCTGCAAGGCACACGTGAGGCCCCGAGAGGCGCGTGCAGCCGAGGGGACGTGGTTCTCGGGACAGCTTGGACCCACTCTGACTCATGACTTGCTGCAGGGGCCACAGGCCTTCAGCGAGCTCTCAGGGAGCAGCAGGAGCTTCCAGATAACTGCAGCCTCTCTGTGCTGCAACAGCTCAACAAACAAACAGCAGCGATAAGAGAGTGCTGAGATAACACTGCTGCAGCTGTGTACGCAGGAGCTGTGAACCCCACAGTCTGTCAAGGTGTTAAAGTCACGGAGGCACTCCCTGAGCAGCTGCCCAGAAGAGGGATGGCAGGAAATGCCACGGAGAGGTAGGACAAACACATGCCCACAGTGTTTGCCAGTTGCATATTTGTAGTTTGCTGCCCTGACCCCCAGCAGAAGAACAAACAGAGCTCCCAAAGGACCACTGGGAGGGCTTTGCTCCACAAACATGGCCTTGGGCTGGTGTGTGTGTTCTCCTCCCACCCAGAACACCTCCTGGCCCACTCTAAGGGGGCTTCAGACCCTGCCTTCCTGACGCTTGAGGACGACCAGCCCTGCAGCAGCTCACACTGTCTCCTCACTGCGACACCAGTCCTTGCTGGTCACTGCCTGTGCCTGTCTTATGCTCACAGAGTATGTGACAGAAAGGCTGAGCTTCCCACACACTCCTCACACTGCAGTCCCTACTGTACAGGTCACTTCTGGCTTCAGGTGACAGCAATGCAGCCAGAACAGAAAACAGAGGAGATTTCATAGAATCATTTAGGTTGAAAAAGATCCTTAAGATCATCAAGTTTAACTGCGGCCCTCCCCACCCCAAACCTTTGGAACTGAATTGACCAGTGTGGCATCATGCCTGCCATTTCTGACCCCCACCTGCTGCTACATGAGAGGCCACAGAGGCCTCCATGTCACCTCAGCCCAGTGCATCTCTCACATTTCTCTCTGAGCAGGCTCCCTAGGCAATCCTTGCTGGCTTTGTAGAGGCATCTGGGGCTCAGGCAGGGGAAGGCAGGAGGCAGCAGCTCACCTGTGAGGCAGGCTGTGAAGAGATCACCGCAGGACACGTGTTTGATGGTCACTCCAGACTGGCCCTCCAGAAAGCGGGACACAAACTGAGGCTGGAGCTGCTCGGTGGATCCTGGGAGAGAAGGGCCTCCAGCAGCCCCCATAGGAGGGGCCTGATGGAGAGAAGCCATGTCAGCTGCTGCACCTCTGAGCAGCAAGAGCTGGGATAGGGAAGTCAGATGAGCCCCTTCCCACTGACTTAGCAGTGCTACCCATACCCTGGATGGGACAGTGGTCCTGGAGGAGGCAGTGCCAGGGCAGAAATGTCTCCTCAGAAATCACACATCCAAGGCCTCCACAGCCACTGCCTTCCCCAGGTTCCCTGTCACTCACCTCCCACAGGATGAGCCGCCCCGATTTGGTGACCCCAGCCTTCTGTGTCCTGCCAGCAGAGACCTGCACCACCTCGGTGTTCAGCATGGGCAGGCGGAGCGGGGTGGTGATCCCGCTGCCCCACGTGTAGATGGATGACAGTGGAGGTGGGATTCCTGTCCTGGCTGAACCACCTCGGACACCTGTGGGTCACACAGAAATCACTAATGTGGATCCCTGACTCTGCTCCCACAGGAAAAGCGATGACAACAGCCAGCCCTGGTGCCAAGCAAAGCTGCCTGCCAGCTACCAGAGCCAGACCAGTGCTGCTCCAAGGAGAAGCAGAGGAGCTCCCAGCCAGGGAACATGGGAACAGCTCCATGTATTTTATCCCAGAATTCAGGGAAGTGGCACCACAGCTCTAGCCTAATTGTTACCAGTGCCAGCTGCATCACCCTGCACTGGGACATTCCCCTGCAGCACCTCTGGCTGGTTCCCAGGCTTTTGCTGGGAACAGCAGGAACTTATTTCAAGGGTTCAAACCTAGAAGAGGCAGCTGGAGAAAGAACTCTGCTTGGTCCCCAGAGCTGAGGTGCCCATGCACTCCTCCAGGGCTCAGGGAAGGTGACATCTCTTAAATTCCTGTCTCCAGAAGTTGAAGTGCCTCTCTGATGTGCGCCATCCAAAGGAAAGCTTCTGAAGGGAGCTGAGTGGAACACACTATGCCAGGACTCACCCCTTGGCCTGGCACTGCTTGCCCGTCCCCCCGTCCGGCTGTGGGTCACTGTTGGCACTGGAGCCAAGGGTTTTTCAGGCCTGCCAAACCAAAATCCAGCCTTTAATGTCAGCTCAGCCCCAGAGGTCCTGCAGAGCCCTGCATCACAGGTCTGGGCAGAGCTACAGCATAAGCCACGGCTGAATAGCTCACAGCACTGCTTTGTCGGTGCTTTAAACCACCTGAGAGAGGGGACTTGGCACCAGTTCGCTTCCCCCTGTGCTCACAACTCTCTATTCAGCGTCACTGCGATGACAAGCCCACACCTGCCGTGGCACCTGCCTGGCCCTGAGCCCCTGGGCCAGGCTCAGCCAGCAGCAGCTGCACACTGGGCAGCACAGAAGAGCTGTGGGACAGAGAAATCACTCTCTTTGGAGCTTGTATCAGAGGCAGTGAGCTGGTCAGACACGCAGTGGGCTGTGGCAGTCCCTCCCAAGGGACACCAAGGTGGCAGTGCCACTTGCCTTCTCATTTTGACGCTGCCCACATCAGTGTAGAGGTTCAGGAGGGGCCGGATGCAGATGGCCTGGGCCATGATCTCGTTCAGCTGGGGCCGCTTGGAAGGATCCAGGTTCAGCATGCTGAGGATGAGCTGGCGCAGGTCGGGGCTGTATCTGTCTGATATTGGGGCAAATGTCCCACTCATGATCTTCAACACTAAGGCAGGAAGGTTCTGGAGAGAAAACAAGAGACATATAGTGGCTGGGCAGCCAGGGGCGAGGCCGAGGAAGGAGGTCTCAGCACTGCCCTCTGCCTTCACACTTCCCGGCTCAGTGAGAAGTGATCCAGCGTACATTTTCACCTCTGTGAGAGCCCATGGCTCCCTGCGCTACTGTATCCACCACATTCCTCTCTTACCGCAGCTTCAAAAGCCCTCTTGAGGCTGGCGAGCTCGTACAGCACACAGCCCAGAGCCCAGATGTCACTCTTCTGGTTGTAAGGCTTCCCTTCACAGAGCTCTGGGGAGATGTAGCACGGAGTTCCCACCACCTAGGAGAGACAAAAAGGTTTACTGTGATGGTGTGAAACTGGGGCAGTGAGGTGAAAGAGGAAGGGCTCAGTATAGAGCCCAGTGCTCAGGCTGGCAGGAACACCACGACACAAAGCTCTGTGGAGCAGGGCTTTTGTTCCCTGGCACCAACAGCTGCCTGACAATCTCAGTGAAAAACATGAGGAGTTGCCTTTCCAGTGACACATACAGTGATTGCCTCTAATTTTGCTCCTATTCACTTGAGAGAATAAGAGCCCAGAACTCCGAGCATGATACACACACGTCTGGTCAGATTAACCCAGGTGGGGAAAGACACTCAAATGTCAAGCTGAGAGAAGAGATTAAGGCAAGGCAGGACGTCATCACACAGGCAGGAGTTTAGTTGCCAAGGATGCGTCAGACAAGCCTGCAAGCCCCAACACTGTTACAGCAGTGTCTGCCCTCACCAGTGGGCCCAGACACCCCATCCTCTCCCAGCTTTGGGCAGGCAGGTCTTTCTCACCTCTCTGCAGCCCACTGAGCCACAGCAAACTTGGGTGTGAAGACATCAGCCTGTATAAACTCCAAGGAACAAAGCAGCATCGCTCAGAGATGCTGCCAAAAGACTATTGTGAGCCAAGGCTAGAGTCTCCAGCCTGGTGCCACAGGATAAAGCAGCTCCCCTGCCACTCACTGTGTAGGCTTTGCTCTTGCTGCTCAGGATTTTGGAGATGCCAAAGTCTCCGATCTTGACAATCATGCGGTGCTTGTCCAGGAGGATGTTCTGGGTCTTCAGGTCACGGTGCAGGATCTGCTTGGTGTGCACGTGGTGCAGAGCCAGGAGAATCTGCACGAAGAAGTGCAGGATGGTGTCCTCATCCAGCAAGGAATTGCAGCGTTTGTGGATGAACTCCGCCAGTGTGCCCCCTGCAAGGAACAACAGAGGGCTGTGGGCAAGGGGGGCTGCACAGGGCAGCACAAACCCTGCCTAAAACCAGGGGGGATTTTGCCATGGCATCCTAACAAGCCAAGCATGTGGGAAAAACACATCCTGGTGGGACACACAGCATGTCCTCCAATGCTCCAAGAAAATGGCAGCATAGCTGGTGGAACAAAGAAACAGCCTGAGAGAAGTTACTGTTGACACATTATCAAAAGCAGCAGGAAAAGAAACACTGAAATTACAGCTCTTGGAGGAGGACAGAAACCTTGATGGCAGAACAAGATCAGCCTGTTCTGCAGAAGAGAATTCTTGCAGTCCAAGAGGCCACGTGGCACAGAGAGGCCCCTGTTGGGAGGGAGAGGTCCAGATTCAGGGCTCACACATGGCTTTTAACAAACCCACATGCAAATGTTGATTTCATCTGGAATTCCACAGCAAATCTCAGTGGGAATCACAGAACTGTGGGACCAAACAGAGCTGACACAGGGAAACGTACCTGAAACCTGAGCCAGAGGCAGATGGTAGCATGCTGATCAGGGACAGAGGGGTTTGAAATGTTCTTGGTTTGGATATGATTAGCAGGTGCAAGGCTAACAAAATGGTTGAGGTTGGAAGGGATCTTGGGAGATTGCTAGTCCAGTCCCCTGCTCAAGCAGGGCCACTGACGGCTGGTTGTCAAGGACCAGGACCTCTCTTTTGAGTATCTCCAAAAATGGGGACTCCTTAACCTCTCCGGGCACCCTCTACCAGTGCTGGGTCATTTGACTCACAGTCAACCTGGTGTCCACCAGGACCCCCCAGATGCTTTTCTACAAAACTGTCTGCCCAAGAGGGACATGCTTGCACTCTCTGGGAGTCCAAAGCACAAGATCTTTACAAGGAGCAAAATGTGGGGCAGCTCAACCCAAGGAGAGCTGAGCGCTTGGCATGTCCTGGACCTGCCACAGGCACTGGAAGAAGTCGGGGCGCACCTGGGGCATATTCCATGGCGATCATGAGTGCCTTGTCCTCCAGGAAGTTCTCGTAGTACTCGATGACGTTGGGGTGGCTGAGCAGCTTGAGCACCTGGCACTCGTTCTGTGCTGCCAGCCGCTCGTCCTTGCTCATCTGCTCCACCGGGATCTGCTTCAGGATCACCAGCTTCTGGTCGGCCTTGCGCAGGCACAGGTGCACGATGCTGCAGGGGACAAAGCACAGGGCCTGGCCACCACCCTGGGGTGACACAGTGCCTCTGCAATCCCCGCGCCCCGGCTTGTCACACATCCCCTGCCGTGTCCCCAGGGTGTTCCACACCCCTCGCCGTGTCCCCCCCGCATGTCACACACCCCGTGCGGTGTCCCCCCGGGTGCCACAACCCGGCTGGCCCCCGGCATGGGCATGAGCCTCCCCGTCCTGGAATCTTGGGCTGCGACCTCCCACCTCGCGGTACGAAGGCCTGGAGACCCCCATATCGCCCACACCCGGCGCTCCCCTCACCCGAAAGCCCCTCTCCCCACCACGCGGATCCGCTCGTATTTCTCCATCCCTGGGCCCGACTCCTCCCGTCTCCATGGAAACACTTCCGCGCCGCTACGGCGGCCGCGGGAGGACAAACCCCGCCGCGGCGGTAAGGCCTAGGAAGGGGCTCCCAAGGAGACGGGGCGGGTGACGCCCCCGCACCGCGGCCTTGAGGACCCCCCTGCTTGGGTGGGCACCCCAGTGCCGTGGGGAGCCTCGGGCAGCACCCAGGGAGAGGGGCTTGGGGAGCGCTGGGCTGTCACCCCCGGGCTAGGGGGTGCCAGCAGGACCCCCGCACCCTCAGAGAGCGGCGGTGCCCTCGGCAGCCTCCAGTCCCCAGTGTTGGGGGGCACCCATGGAAAGGGCTGTGCTGCTGCAGGGCCAGCACGGGCCCCCTCTGTGCCCCCGAAACCGGCATTAGATCCCCAGGGGGTGTAATCCCTGGGGCGGCCGTGATGGAGGGTATAGAGCGCGGGAAGGGGTCCTGCCCTGCTCCCAAGGGCGGCTGCCCGTGCCCTGGAGTGAGGACAGGGACACAGGTGGCACTGCCACGTGGCCATGCTGCCATCTAGCGACAGCCAGCTCGGCTCACCGGGGCCAGCCAGCGCCCTGCACCGGGGGGCAGCGATGGGGCAGGACCCCCACTCAGCAACCAGCCACGCTTCGGGGCTCACGGAGCCGGTCTCACTCTGCTGCCATGCTGGTTGAGGGGACTCCTCTGTGCCCCCCTGCCTGGGGTCCCCCTGTGTCTTCACAGAGAGAGTTTGTGGGTGCTCCCCTGTCGTGGTTTTGCCCATCAGCCCATCCTTGGGGCTGAGGATGGTTTTGTCCAGGTAATTTCCAGACAAAAAGGCCAATCAAAAGTCCAGTAACGCCTTTGCTAATTACATCTTCAAGAAAAACGGAAGAGAAGGTTGTTGGCGCAGTTAAAATTAAGAGCAGCAGCCATGTAGGGGAGAGGAGTAGCGGGCCCGAGCAGGGCCAGACTCCCTCCTCCCCTGGCTTGGGCCGGGGTGGGGGGAGCAGGTGCAGCACTGAAGTCTTCCCTTCT
>NW_020955516.1:0-3051 GCF_003031625.1 Empidonax traillii
CATCACCAAAAACGAGTCCCCGTAAGATTTCTGGGCTGTTTTCAGCACAACAAGGACTTTAGACCCAGATTTAAGTTCTTTGCACAACCCGCTGCTGTTCCCCTTGCGAATTGAAGGTGCTTTGATAAACATTCTGAAAGGTCAGCTATTTTCACTGTGCCTGTGGCTTGCATAAGAACCTCAACATCCTCTGCTGCAAGAGCAGCGTTAGGAACTTCCTACTGCCACACTGAATCACAATAGCTTCCCACAGCAACCAGTGGTAAAAATAAACCGGGCAAGGGGAAGTGGACAGCTTCTGCTGTTCCGCTTTCTCGGGCACACTTGAGTCACACAAAAAAGGCGATGTAGAACAAGGCGTTTATTTTGCTGATGCCAATGAAATCCACTAGCGGTTCAGAGCGTGGCCCCCCTGAAATCACAGAGTGTTTTGCAATGAGATGCTCGTTGTGCTCAAAGTTAAGTGCTCAGTGCATGTGCTCAAGCGCTGTCTTGAGTCGATATTTTCATTAGAATCCAGACTTAGGAATTGGACTAAAAGGAGGCAGGACCCCAGCACAGCTGAGTGCTGCCTTTGTACTAAAGACACCAGAATACAGCCTTCCTGGGATACTTGATGTCTTGGGGGTATATAAAAGACCACTGAGGAGACAGTGGTTCTGTAATGGTTTCAATAGTAAATCTTGGCTTTAAGAAGAGCAGATTTTGATTCGATAAAAAGCACCTTCAAATACAATTCAGTTTAAAATTTTGCCTTGAGACAATGTCATTTGGACAGCACCACTTTAAATGATATTACAACTAAGACTCTGTGTGTGTGCACGTGTTTGTTTGTGTGAGGGGGAGTGTTTTAGGAGCAATATCTTTCCTGTTACACAAGGTACAGCCCAGATCTTGACATTCGGCCAGCTGGGAAAAAACCCTGTTGAGACCTAGTCAGGTTGCTGAGCCTGAGAATCTGCTGGTGAGACAGACCCTGACTCTTCCCTTTGTAACAGTGTTGGCTAAGAAAGTTTACAGTAAGTGGCTAGATATGAAAATTTAGGAGGAAAAAAGAATGGTTCATCTGTCCCAGACCAGGGAAAAGGATCAGTTCCCCCTCCCACTCATGCCCAGGGGAATTTGAAGAGCAAGGGCTTGTAGGATAACCCAGATGACGAGGGACAACAGGAGGGCTCCAGTTCAAACCTCCTGCTGAAAGCTGGGTCAGCCCTGAGGTCAGACCAGGTTACTTGGGGATGTGCCGAGCTGGAACTCGGCATGGATGGAGATTGCACAACCTCTCTGAGCAACCCACCAGTGTTTGACTGTCTGCATGGTGAAAATAGACTGCAGTAGAAGTGGTTCATACAGAACCACATTTTTAATGTCATCCTGCTCATTAAAAAGAGAAAGATCAAATCTATTTTGTAACAGGAACAGTTTGTGTGGGGCACAGAAAACTTCTGGTACCAGAGGACTGATTCACATGAAAAGGCATGTAAAAAGATGGAAGGAAACCAAAGGATGCCTCCAGATACACTCCTGTCCTGAAATTTCAGTGTTGCAGCACAAATGGTTTGTATTTATAGTAGTGGATACCAGTAGGGAAGATAGTCTAAAAATAAACAGGGATGAACGGATAAAATAATATATTTTTGGACCAAATCATCTGTTTTGAAACTCATCCTGAGAACGAGAGGGAAGGCGGAAGCCTAATGAGTCCCAGTGGGTTTTATTTCGGAACTGTGCACCGCTGTCAAAGACCGAGGCAGGGCTCGGCACGACCCACTCAAAACCCACGAGGGCCTCCACGCCCGCCGGCCCCCTGGAGCGGGTCACTCCGCTCTGCGAAGTTTTTATTAAACTCCATCCCGCAGTCGGCGGAGGGGAGCGAGGGCAGCCCCGGCGGGACGGGCCGTGCTCGACAGCGGCACCACCGCGGCCCCCGCGCCCTTCCCGCGCTCTGCCCCCGCCCGGCCCCGCCCCCGCCCATATTCGGCCACGCCCATGCCCATGTATGGCTGCCCCGCTCCCCGGGGCCGCGTCTCATTGGCTCTGGGGGCGCGTCGGGGGCGGGGCCTCGCGGGCGGGGGCGGGGCCGCCCCGCCCGGTGCGTGTGCGCGGCACCGCCCGCGCCGCTCCGGCCGCGGCGGGCGGGGCTGATCCGGCCGGCCCCGCCGCCGCCCCGCCTCCCGAGGCATGACACGCCGAGCCGCCGGCGAAGCCCCGCTTTAATTGAGGCCGCCGGGATGGGGCGCAGCGCGTAGGGCAGAGCGGGGGCAGCCGCGCTCCGGGCCGCAGCACCGCGCACCCCACGGCCGTGCCGAGCGGAGCCGCGTCCGGCGCAGCGCAAGGACCGACCGGCGGGAGCGGGGGCCGCGTCCGGACGCCGCGTGGGTGGCCGGTGGGGCCGGGCGCTTGGCGGCCGCCGCTGCCGAGCCCCATGAAAACGCAGGTCTGGGGGAGCTCCCCGCGGGCGCCCATGGCTGCGGCGATGCCGTGCAAGAGCGCGGAGTGGCTGCAGGAGGAGCTGGAGTCGGGCGGCGGCCGCTCGCTGCTGCTGCTCGACTGCCGCCCCCACGAGCTCTTCGAGAGCTCGCACATCGAGACGGCCATCAACCTGGCCATCCCTGGGCTCATGCTGCGCCGCCTCAAGAAGGGCAACCTGCCCATCCGCTCCATCATCCCCAACCACGAGGACAAGGAGCGCTTCGTCAAGCGCTGCAAGGCCGACACCGTGCTGCTCTACGACGAGGCCACCGCCGACTGGCAGGACAGCGGCGCCGCCACCTCCGTCCTGGGGCTCCTGCTCCAGAAGCTGCGCGACGACGGCTGCAAAGCCTATTACCTGAAAGGTGAGGTGCCCCCCGCCCTTCGTCCCGCTCCCGCAGCCCTTGTGCGCGTCCCGCTCCGCAGCCCCTGGCCGGCCGCTGTATCCTCGGGCGCCCACCCTCTGGCCGGCCGAAGGTGGCTGGATTGTTTTGCTTCCTCCCCTCACCCCCTCTGTCTGATTTATTTTTATTTTTCTGTATGTATTCCCTTCCCCCCCCCCCCCCCCCCCCCCCCCCC
>NW_020955516.1:4565-104529 GCF_003031625.1 Empidonax traillii
ATGGGCAGGGGAGGAGCTGAGCCCCTTTCTCTGCCTTTTTCCGGGAGCCTCGGTGGGAAATGTTTCCAATTAAAATTCCAAAATGGCTCCTCGGCGCTGTCTGGCGGCGCGGGGGGAGGAAGAGGGCGAGGACGAGCCTTTTTCATGAATGGATGTGGCAGGAGCTGTCTGTCCTGCTCAGTGACCCCGCCACAACCGCCGAACCCGCTAACGAAGTTTCCAGGAGCCTTTTCTAATTAAACCATTTGTCAGTGTCAGATCCCGATGGCTGAGCTCCGGTTTAATATTGCCTGGAAAGGAGGTAGATCGGTGGGATTTTTGCTTCCCTACCTCTGCCTTCCTTCCCAAGCTGCTGAGCCGAGGAGCCAGAGAAAAGGACGTAGGGGCTCCTGATGTGGTTTGGGTGAAGAACAAACCTGTGACGCTGCCCTGTGGCAAAACGTGTTTGTTGTGATAAAATAGGTGCGAGGATCACTCTTTGGCAAAACTTTAGGGTCGTTTTATAATACCTGAATATGTATTATTTCATTGGGGTTTGGTGGTTGTCCTTGATTTATCTTTTCAGACACAGATACTTTTGTGCTTTCATATCTAGGTGGCATAATAGCTCTTGTCTAAACTGCCCCAGACCCATATTTTTGAGGAGCTAGACAAAGCGAGATTGTCTCTTGACACTGATTTTATTTTTGGATGTTTGTTTCTTTTGTGGTTGGGATTTGGCCCCTATTTGTCACCAGCAATATCAAACTTTGTAAGAGACACTCTTTGCTTTCTTGGGACCCGTTTGCTCAGTAGCAGTTTGCCCAGGGAAGATGAGGGAGCAGGGGAATGCCTTTCTTGGTGTGAAGCTGAAGGGATACCAACTTTTTGCTGGCAAAGACTTTCAGAGTACCATGCACATGTGTACAGGTAGAAGAATTTCCCATTCTGAAGAATAAACCATCTTTTTCTCTCTGTCTTCTTCCCTTCCCTCTCTCCTTCCCTCTTCCCAGGTGGCTTTAACAAGTTTCAGACCGAATATTCTGAGCACTGCGAGACAAACCTCGACAGCTCCTCTCCCAGCAACTCTCCCCCAGCATCAGTCCTTGGCTTGGGAGGGCTGCGGATAAGTTCCGACTGCTCGGATGGCGAATCCGACAGGGAGCCCAGCAGTGCCACGGAGTCGGACGGGAGTCCCATCCCTAACAATCAGCCTGCTTTTCCGGTCCAGATCCTACCTTACCTGTACCTGGGCTGTGCCAAAGATTCGACCAACTTGGACGTCCTGGGCAAATACGGCATTAAATACATCCTGAATGTGACTCCTAACCTGCCAAACATGTTTGAGCATGACGGGGAGTTCAAGTACAAGCAGATCCCCATCTCAGATCACTGGAGCCAGAACCTCTCGCAGTTCTTTCCCGAGGCCATTGCTTTCATTGGTAGGTAGTTGGCAAAACATCTCTTTTCACACTCACCGCTTGGGAATGTGGTGTGCCGCTTCCCAGGGCTGTTGCTCATCCCCAGCCTCACCTCCATGGGGCACGGCATTGACACCAGCACCAGCGTAGCAGCTGAGTGTCGTGCTGCCGAGGTGGCACTTCTGGTGCGTGTCACCCTGGCTGGGTTCAGGGAGCCCTCCCCTTCCCAAATTCATCCCTCTTGCAGCGCCTCAGCCGAGTTACCTGCGAGTGGTCGGACCGGCCCTGCTGCCTCTTGCCCTTGTATGGGGATTTGCACCTGAGTGAAATGGCTGAACTCAGGCACTGGGGAGCTCCTTTGCCTGCTTTGCTTGGAGGAATGAGTGTTGATGGGAGTTGCATTAATGTGACTGGTGCCAGCAATTCCTTAGCCCCAAGTGTGGTTAAAAGTGTGTGTGTGTGTTTTCCCAAGGGGATTTGCTAGTCTAGTTGGGATCCTGCTGTAAGTCACCCTAGCATAACTAACTCCTTGTATGGATACTTCTCCTAAGGTAAGTGTCAACACAATGAGTTAGTGATTATAATTGTACTGCAGAGCTCAGATAGAAAAGCTGCTCTGCAGACAGCCCCTGAGAGGGCTTTGGCTGGTGAGGGGGGGTGGTGCAGGGAGGCAGATCTCTTCTCTCAGGCTGGTCTTGACTGTGAAAATTGCTTCTTGTTCTCTGGGAAGTGTGTGTCAGGCTGATACACTACCAGCCTGACCCGTGCTGTTTGCTTGTGATGGTCATTAGTCTAGTCAGTTCTGTTTTATGGGAGTGAATGGCACAGGTAGTAATACCCCTGTTAACTCTTAAAAACCCCTTGGATTCTTATCTGATTAAAAGCGCTGGTATAGATAAAGGAGAAGGGGGACCCTTACCTTCAGACTGAAACCTGTGCAGCCTGTTTCAGTGCTGCTTTGTTGCCCCAGCTTCAGACCCCAGTGCTTGTGCTTGCTGTGCTATAAGGCCTGAAATAGGACAGAGCAGTAGTAGATTCTTGGCTGCTTTTCAGCCTTTGGAAACCCTGGTTCTCACATGCTCTCCTTTGCCCCCAGCTTCTGACCTCTAGTAACATGGTTGTGGTCAGAAGCAGCTGCTTCGGTGAGGCAACAGGGACCCGTCTGATGTCCCGTCCGCACTTCCTGCTCTGAGCGTGGTGTGAAACGTCAGGGGTGAGGTACCGAGTTCCTGCTGACATGTGGCATTTGGGATCCCTCTGCGCCAGTCAGTCCTTTCTCTTTGAGCACCGAGCTTGTGCTTTCCAGTTAATGACAGGAAATGGAGGATTACCTCACTCTAAAGCCAAACACCAAGAAATGCTGTGCAGGTCAGATGAAAGACAAAAATGTCTGGAAAAATGTTGAACAGGAGAGCTTGTGGGGAGGGCTGGGTACACTGGGGGGTGACTGCCCACCATCCTGGAAATTCTTGCCCAGTTTTGGAGGCTGGGCAGAAAAATCTGTTGTGGCTTGAGTCTGGATTTTGTTTTGCCTGCATCTTCCTTGCCCTTCCCTGCACTTGTGGTGCCAGAGTGTCTCTTACCTCTGGCTTCGCCCGAGGATCCTCTTTCTCCTGCCACCTTCTCCCTCCCCACCAAGCTCTCAGTCAAATGACTGACTTCAAATAGGGCTGCCCAGAAGTAAGCAGTGCTGGGTACTTGCGTGCATTCAGTGCTCTCAGTGGCGTGTCCCTCTTTCAGCACTAAGATGTCAATTCATAAAGGGATCACGCTGTTCCGGCAGTGTGAGAGACAATGAGTGTGTGTGTGCTTTTCAGTCGTGGCAAGGGAGGGGAAATTTCGCCGCTGTTCTCTCGCCATTTTTTGGTCCAGCCTGCATTCCTGCTTCCCGCTACCATTCATCCTGAGAGTCTCCTCCAACACAAGTGTTTGTTTGTAGTGAAGTGCATTTCTGTCGATCCTAAAGAACAGTTTCACAATAAGGGAAGTTCCTGCACTTCAGACTCTTGCTTAAATTGGCATCAACTACATTCATGTAACTTTTTAGTGGAAGGAGGACAAGAACCGCAGAAGAGAATAACAGCTCATGTGCTGCTGCACTGCAGCCTTGCCCTGAGTGCACAGCCTTCCCCAGTTAGTTGGTGTTGAGGTGGGTGTGCTGTGCCCAACTGCCAGTGTCTCCCTGGAGCTGTTGTCTCCAGCTCCATCTGCCTCCTGTGGGTCACTCCAGCTCTCTGAATAGAGGACACCAATGCTCCCTAGGCGAGGGATGTGTTGCTAGACTTGATTCATAGTTTTCAAGCAAGGGAGGTGCTTGGCCTTGTTGGGGATGTGCGGCTTTGCCATGGTAAACAATAGGTATTCCTGAGTGGGAATGTCTCGGGAGCCCTGTGGGGAGAGATGTGGGTATCAAAGGGACATGAGATGGTGTCAGTAGGAGCAGGGGATCCAGTTCTGGCAGTCATCCTGGTCCTAGGAGCTTGCAGCTGCCACCTGGCCCTGCTCCAAAGCAATGCATTTTTGGTGCAGAATAATAGACTCCCCCTTCCCCTTGTCTTGTTTCAGATGAGGCCCGTTCCAAGAAGTGTGGGATCCTTGTTCACTGCCTCGCTGGCATCAGCCGGTCCGTAACAGTCACTGTCGCCTACTTGATGCAAAAACTCAACTTATCCCTGAATGATGCCTATGACTTTGTGAAAAGGAAAAAATCCAACATATCCCCAAACTTTAACTTCATGGGCCAACTCCTGGACTTTGAGAGGACTCTGGGACTCAACAGCCCTTGTGACAACCGCTCGCCCAGTGAACAGCTCTACTTTACCACCCCCACCAACCACAACCTGTTTCAGCTGAACACCCTGGAGTCCACATGAAGAGGACACTGCCTGGTCGGGAACTCGAGCATCGAATCGCTTCTCTTGAGCATTTCAACTCTTACGAAAATATCTGTCTTGCCAGGCAGCTCTGGAAGGAGTAGCTTCTCTGGGCAGAGGTGCCTGATCGCTGCTTTAGGAAGGCTAATGCCGTTCACTAGTATCCTGATCCAAGTGGTTCCAAGAGGTAGTGTTTTTACAGGGGGTTATTTAATACGGGCGATGTTACAGCATTTTGAACGCAGCTGTCACCGGCAATAACCGCTTTCCTGGGTGCATTGGGACTGTCAGAACACGCACACGTGTGAAGAGCTACCAGGGGTTAGCTTGCTGTGGAAAACGAGGAGATTTATGCACTTGGAAAACGTGAACAAAAGGTGTTGGGCCAAGACTGTTTTACAACCCAAGTTTACTTTTTTTGATTTAAACAAACAAAAAAAGGTAGATCTTACTCGAGCTTTGGGTTCAAACTCTTTTTAAATATGTAAGTTCCTGACTGTTTGTACAGACGAGGTTGCAAAACCAGTGTTTTATTCTGTCTCTTGTTTGATCATTTATTTTTTTTTTTAATCAAATGTTTATATTGACCAAATGCATTTTGCACACTTTGTGAAGCCTTGGTATGTCCTGGCATATTACTGGGTACTCCAGAGAGAGATACATGCTGCTGCTGTTGTTGTTAGCATCTGGTAGGAAGCTTTGTTATGTGTGAAGGCCAGTTGGGCTGAAACGCAACCCCTTCACCACTCCTGCACTCACAATCACAAACTCTGCACTGATTCAGCCAAGGTGACTAAGCCGCAAGCTTTTTTTTTTTTTTTTAAATGCCACCCCTGCCAAAAAACACTGTTTGCTATTGCCAGAGGTAAAACTCTTGTAGCCTCCAGAGTTGGTAGAAGCATGTCTGAGCCCAGCTTCATTCTCTGCTGCCTGTTGACTGACTTAACGTCATCCAGCTGGCCCGAAACCATCCCAGCTTCCCGAGCACTGAAGGTAGTTGCGATGCTGGTGTTTCTTGTGCACACTCGATTCTTTCCCACGTGTGCGGGGTGGAGGGGGAACGCAGCGAGCGCCCGGAGCAGAGCCAGGATTGCGTAGCGGGACGGGACTGAATCGTCACGCACGGAGCGTGTGAGGGGCGTGAAGAGATGTGGAAGTGAGGAGGAGAGCATTGTAACAGAGAATTTATATATATATATATATATATGAATATATATATTAACTGGCAAATTCTGAGATGATTGGAGCTTTCAACAGAGGTTCTGATTTTTTTTTTTTCCTTCTTCCTCTTTCGAATAACTTTATGCCGTGCCTTCTATTCTGAGAAGACTTGTATGTATTTCTGGCTAGTGTTTGGCAAACTCCTTATACCAAGCTGGGAGGGGAGGAAGTGGTAATAATTTCTGGGAGGAGGGCAGAACGGATTTGGAGATTTCTTTATTGGCTGCAATGTAGTCCCTCCTTTCTCCCCCCTCCCTGTCCACTTTAACTCTCATGTAACTGAAAGAAAAAAAAAAAAAAAAGCCACGGATTTTTTCTAAATATCCAGTTTTTTGTACTTTTTTCAAGAAAATGAAAAAAATAATTAAAAAAATCTCCATCTGGAGGAATGTTTGACGCTGTCACATCCTGAAACTGTTCTTTTTGTTACAAGATGTTATCAGAATGTTGGAATGAGCTTCTGTTTCTTGTTTTCTGGTTGTTTTTTGTTTGTTCGTTGGGTTTTGTTTGCCACAATGTTGGAATCGTGGGTCATTGGAAGGGAGAATGGGCGTACGGTTGCGAGTGAGAAAATTGAGAATATCCTAATTGCATCTTACCTCATGGAGGAATTTATTTTTCAGGGATTTTTTGACAGTGCATCTGTATTGCATTTACAGCTAAGCTGGTTTGTAAAGGCTTCCTGTGCTGTTAGTGGTTTTTCTTCTTTAAAGGAAAAAAATAAGATGCATCTTTCTGATTAGTACAAATGAGAGCTTGTTAGTGAGGAATGGTTCTGATTTCTGAGTTATGAAGGAAAATTAGTGACCCTATATATACTGATCCAATATTGGGACTTTGTTTATATTGCAAATAAATATTATTTTTTCTTTAAAAATGATGTTTGTGTCAGATGCTTGTCTAGCCTCTGCCCATATAAGGGCACACTGCTCTTATCCGTTTTTTATGGTCAATTAGTATTCTTCTGTGACCATGAAGAGCATTTGCTGGGCAGTGTTCAAGTGGGGTGTTTGGTTTCATGCACAGCTTAATTTTTAAGACCTGTGGTAAAATGGAGAGGGGGAGGTGGGAGGGCGAGGAGAGGGATAAGGGGGTATTGGATAAACCAGAGAACAAAGAACAGCTTGAGAATGGGACTGGCTTTGACCCCAGCCATTCCTCTGTGCCAAAAATAAATAGATAAACTAAAGACACTTTTGTTTGCTGTTTAAGCGTGGCCTACAAAGGCGTGGCAAGGCCTTGCCCACAACTGTTGTGTTAGCAGACTATATTTTGGTAGGAAAGCTAGAGTTGTGGCCTTGTGGGCAGCCACCTGATGACTTTTCCTGGGTCTCCCGGAGAGCAGGAGCTCCCTCCTGCATCCCTGGGGGAAGGGGGCTGCAGTGTGGGTTGCACATGGGCTGTGCTGTCCCCCTGTGCTCCCCAGATGCTGTTTGTGGGAAATCCAGAGGGGCTGATGAGGATGTTTTAGGGTAAAATGTGGCTCTGAGTGCAGCCCAGTTGTGGCTCCCCATGACTCTGCTTGTAGCTGGGTAGGGCTGGGTTCCCCCCTACCCCAGCATTCCTTGTTTTAACCTAAATACAAGAAATTAAATGCCTTTCTATTCCATTGTTCAGTTCCTCAAAGTGAGTGTATGTGTCACCTTGTTTTTCTAATCCTGGGGCCTGAGCAAGAAAGACAGCTTAATTCCAGAAGCAGCTCAGGCTGGTGAGTGCAGAGGGGAGGTAGAGGCTGAAGCAGAAGCCAAGGGAGAGTGTGTGTGTGTGCATGAGTTTGTTTACTCCTTAACTGCATGATGGGAATCCATATATCGATTTAGAGGTCTGTTTGTGGCTAAACAAATGAAAATCTACCTGGTATGCAGGGAAAAGAAGACCTCTAGGTTTTACCTTGTAATTACATGGTAGAATACCTTTTGAGGAAGATAGGAAACCATGCTGGAGGCTGTGCACTGGAGTGCAGAATAGCTTGTCAGGTGTATGGCTATATTTGCTTCCATCTAATTTCCTCTTAGGATTTTCTGCTAAGGTGTGGAGTAGGATATTAGCAGCTAGTATTAGCTCTGTAAGCTCATTTGTGTGGTAGCTGAGTTGTGGCTGGCTGGAACAGCACAGCTGCTGTTTTGCCATGGCTTTGGAGGAAGGGCTGGTGTGCAGGCAGCTGCCAGGCTGCTCCTCTGGCAGCTCCCTGGGGTACCTGATCCTGGGAGATGCAAGTCTACTCTGAGTGTCCCAGCACTGGTGCATGCAAAAGCCCTGTTGCCAAAGGAAGGAGATGACTTGTCTGAAAATCATCCTGCCACCTGCAAGTGCTCTTTCCTCCAAGACCCAAAAGAGCCTTTTCCAAGCTTCCTGGCCTCCACAGCAGGGAGCAGCCAGCCTGGCTGGTCTTCAGCCATCAGTGTTTTACAAATGTCTTGCACTGGTGCTTCTTGGCTCAGAGGGGTTTCCTTGGAGACCTGATGTCTTGTAATTTAGTGAGGAGAAGAGAACTGACACCAGGCAAGGGGCAATGCTGGAGAAATAGTTACAGAGGGAAGAGAGAACTTGGGGTCTGTCTACACTTCCTTGCAGAGGCAGGCACGAGCACTGGCTGAGCGTAGGAGCACGGGCTGAGTGAGAAAGCTGGTTATGTTCAGAGCAGTGGAATTTGGCAAGGAGATACAGCTTCCCACACGCAGCAGGGAGAAGCTCCTCGGTTAACCCATTGATTCCAGATGAGGTGCTTGTAAGATGCTCTGTGGTGTTCTACTCTACAAAACCAGGTAATCTCCTGTTTGGGCACAGAAATCTGCTGTCCCTGGGTTTTCACTTGTGATGCCACAAGTCCTCAGGCAATACAAATGGGAATTTATCTTTTTTCCCAATGATTGACTTTGTTTTAACTCCTCATTTGAACAGTTAGAGGGACCACAGGTCCTAGGTGCTTTAAAAAAGTTTCTCCCTCCTTTTCAAGTCATGGCAAAAGCCCAAAGCTCTGAGCACAGAGATCAACTTCTGCAATTCCCCACTGGGAAGCCCAGCATCAGGAGCTCTATGAGCAGGTCATGAGCTTGGGGAAGGGGCTGTGTGGTTACTTGTAGGTTTTTTTTTTTCCCCTTGCTTATATGTCCCCTTCCCTTGGTGTGGCAGCAAACATGTTCTGAGCATGATGCAAGTCAACCTCTGCAACTCTGAACTTGTCTGCTGTTGCATCACCCAGAGACACACGTGGAAAAGCAGATGCTTCCTGCTACCATCTGAATTTGGGTGCTCACATTTCCAAGGTAACCAGGTTATTTGTGGGCTGTTTTATCCTTTATGTGAGCAAATAAGGATATTTGCAGTGTTGCAAAGGCACTCAAATAGTTCAGCTAATGAACACGGCCCTGTATTTACAGCTGACTGGCACAGGCTGTGATAGTCATGCTCTGGGGTGCCTGTAAGGAGTGTGAAAGCAGGCTTTCTTCCTGATTTTGTGCCGTTTGCTCCTGTGCCTCCTCAAATCTGTCTCTTAATTGTGGAGTGCTGGGCTGGCTAAATGTAATCTGGGATGAGAGGGAGGGTGAGGGAACGTTCAGCAGGGAGAGCAGCTCCTGGAAGTCCCACTCAGCTTCCACGTCCTGTTCCTGCGAGTTTCTTTATTCAAACAGCACAGTTGCCCTTTCTCCTGGCTTTGTGCCCTCGAAGCAGCACAGGCACAAAGGATGGGCCATGGCGAGGCCTCCCAGAGCTGCCCTGTCTGGTCTGGCACTATGGGGTCCAGGCTGCCCAATGCGGCTCGGCAGCAAACGCGCCCGTTTGGTGGGGGCCGCGCTCACCTTTGAACCAACAGTTTGTGTGGTGTCTGTGTGGGAACCGCCTTGAACTGGCGGGAAACGGTGAGGCGTCGGACCTCAGGACGGCTGTCCCCAGGGTCCTGCCTCACCACACGCTGCTCGGGGGGCACCTGAGGGGACCTCGCCTGTTGACCTGAGAGGCTCGTGGCCATCACGGCGGTACAGAGCTGCGGCTGGGTCCTGCGGAGGAGCTGGGAGGACGAACAGCCCCGTGAAGAAGGCCCCGAGCTGGCCGAACGCCTCAGCCTGTGATGGCGGCACAGCCCTCAGCAGCCGCGGTGGAGGCGGCACCCGCAGTCAGAGACTGAACTGCTTGCTGTGGAACTGTAAGTTTGTGGAGCCTGCGGGCTCCTCCCTGACACCTCCCCGCTTCCCTGCTCCGATCCTGTGTTTGGGCTGGGAGCTGGGTCAGGGCGGAAGCTGCGGTTTCAGCTCTGGTGGCTCTGTCAAGGGTTGGGGTTTAATTACAGGTTGGGAACGAATCCCATGGCAGGCACAGCCACCCGGGCTGGGTGGCCGTGGGCTGCTGGGACCCAGTCTCTGTGGGCCGTGTGGGCCCCTCAGTGCTGAGGCAGTGTGGAACCCACTCCCCTGCCTGGTGCAAGGCAAGACCACCGGTGCTTTGCAGGCCTTTCTTCCTCCCTTCCAATACTGCTCATTGCTGAAATTGCTCTTGTTCTGCATTATCCTTATTTTCTTGCCCTGGTTCCTCCACTGCCCTCTGTTTCTTCAGATAGCTGAGGTACTCCCACCTGGCAGCGGTTCCTGCGAACCTGTGGTCCTGTAGGAGAACAGAGCCCTGGCCCCATTTCTTGGAGACATTGAGACGTCGGAAATGGAGATCAGCTGTTCTGTGGGGAGATTTGGAGGGGATGATATGTGTGTTAAGTATGTACTGCCCAGTGGTACAAGTGATCCAAGAGCATGTAGGGCCTTAAGAAGTATCTGGTGAGGGACCCAAGTCTGGGGAGAAAAGGGAATCCAGACAGATTTATTTATTTTCCTACTTTCTTTCCCTGGAGAAACATCTGGCTTATGTAAAGCCATTTGCTGGGTTTCTCACCGCTTTATTTTGAAAGTCTGCATTCGGGCACTCTGCTCTTCTCATCTCCCTGCTCTTCTCATCTCCCATCACAGCCTCAAGGGCAGATTCTTCATGATTTGGAGTTTTGCTTTTATGAAGTTTACTCTTTGTTTCTGGTCTGTGTTGTCTTTTTCTTATATTTTCTTTCCTCTTCTTGTAAAGGACTGCTCTAGTTTGACTTGTGGTTTGGCCTTGTTTTCTTCTGAGAGGTGAATTGTTGTGATAAGCCCTTGCAAAAACTGGGAGGGAGCAGACTGGTGTGTTGTCAAGACCCTGGTCACTGATATGGCATTAGTGAAAGCTCCATGCCAGCAAGAAGCTGAGCTCCGAGGTTTGATTGCAGATATAACATCCTAAAAGCACAGCACTTTTTAGTATGGGAGATTTTGAGCTGAATTATGCATGAGGGAGTGCAGTTAGAGGGATAAGCACTCTACTTCCTTTTGCCAATGCAGCTCTGAATCGGACCCATCATTTTCTTGTGCATTTATCCTGGCAGTGAAGTGCTCAGTGCCTGGTGAAAGATTTACAGCTCTGCTCCAGTGGTGCAGTTTGTTTGGGCCTTACTCTAAATTTGTCACTTCCTCTCCCTGGGTAGCTGATTCCCTGTTGCTTGGAGCAGGCAGTGGTCCAGGCAGGATCATACCCCTGGGAGCCAAGCAGGATCCTCTCAGAGCTGTGCAAAACAGGATGCTGGATGTTAGTTTGAGGGGATTCAGGGTGCTGAGCCTGCAGAAAACTGCCCTCTCCTCTGACAGAACAACAGCTCTGCTGTGAGCTCTGTCTCCATGTCCTCTCTATCATTCTTCACCTTCCCTCTGCCCCTATTCCGGCAGTTGCCTTTGAGTGATCCTGTGCTGGAGGTTCAGGCAGGCTCCTGCATGTCTTGGCCTTGCATCCCGTTGGCAGAAAGCTGGGAGTGAGAGATGTTTGAGAAAGTTTTGTGGGTTTTTTTTGTTTGTTTGTTTGGGGTTTTTTTCTTTTTTTTTCTTAAAAAAAAAAAAAAAAAAAAAAAGGAAAGAAAAATCAACCAAAAAACAAGAAGCTTTGCTATTCATTCATTCCCCAAATAGCTTTCCCTTTCATTGGACAACATCCTCCTGCTAGGACAGTCCAAGCCTGTTCTGACAGGCAGCTTATCTGCTTTACAGCTCTGACTGCTTCCTCTGTCTCTCCTTTGTGTGGGAGCTGTTTTGTCTTCCCAAACTTCTGCTGACTTCAGTGGGCGCTTGCCTGTGCCCAAACATGCACTGATGGTGCAGCTCAGTGCCGAAGTTCGCCGCTGGGTTTTATTTATGTCCCTGCAGCGTGTTTTTCTTTGCAAAGGGAAGGATTCGAGTGGCTTGGGGAGGGCAGGAGGGTTGTTATTGAAAGTCAGTGAAGCTGAGGTTCTCTGTTCACCCTGTCTGGGTCCATCCTGCAAGTCCTGCTGCAGGACATGGTGAAGGCCCTGGTGTTGAGGGGTGCCACGCTGATGGGGGTCCAAATAAGGTCCTGATCTGCACAAGAACTGTATCTGAAAAAGCCTGGAGCAGCCAGCTTGTTGCTTTGCTGTGTTGCCAGCTGCTAAAGCAGTTTAGAGAAATTCCCAGCCTAGTTTTAAATCTGGTAAAAGTGGCGAGAAGGGTGTGTTGTTGCATGAAGCAAGGGTCACAGAAGTTGGTATTTTTAACAAAACAAAGTCAATCACGTTTGAAGCTGCAGTTTGCCACTGTGCATTCCTGATACAGGATCAATGCTTTCCTTGAGATACAGTTTCCAGTGTACAGACCCCTGGATGATGGTTAGTTTTCTTGAATCTCCAGCACTTCTGTGAGTCTGTTCCTTCTGGAGGTACACTGGGGTGTGTTTATTGTGGTTTTAACTTTTCTCCTTGAGCTGTGGGATCCTTCCTACTGGCCATGCAATGCCACCACACGTCCAATGCTCCTGCATGTGCAGCGGCGGCCCAGGGATGTTTGTAGGTCAGGGATGACAGATACTGAGCAGGACTCATCAGTACTATTAATTAATTGCATTCCAACGGCAGCGAAAGCAGTAGCAAGAGTAATAAACAAATTATAATCTACATTATGAAGCTGACAGGTGCCACCCACTCATTACCTGTCTTTAACCACTCTCATTACTACCCAGTCTTTGTGGGAACTAATCTTGCTGCTCAGTGTCCGACTTGTTCATTTAATGCCATTATCTGAAGCAATCGGCCTCTCCCTGTGAAAGAAGAGGAAGGTGCTTTTCCTGAGGCTTGTTCTCTGGGAGCTCTGAGGAGGAGGCTGAAGGAGCAGTTTGCAAAAGCATGGTGTGGCTGGGAACTGAAGACTGAAATCCACAGGGACAATCCAGGGAGGAGCTGGGGATGGGTGGCAGGATGGAAGATTATAATTAGGAGAAAAAGTCTGCACTCTGTTCATCTCCATGGGATTGAGGAATAAATCCAGTGAAAAGGATATTAGGAAGAGCCACATTTTTTTCCCTCCGGATGTTTTCCAGGGTTTGGGAGCAAGCTGGCTTGCTGAGTAATGACAGTTCTCTTTGTGGCTGCCCTGGGGCACTGCAGGAAGAAGTACTGGAAGTGTTTCTGTGGGGATCTGTTCAAGCTCCCCCTGGGAAAAAGAACTGAACTCCAGGAGTGGTCTGGCATAGGTTGAGTTCAGCAGTCAGGGATGCTCAACCAGAGAAGCCTCCTTGGTGCCTGGCTGCTGCCATTACCTTGTCTCAGTCCATGCTCAGTGTCAATGACTGTGCTGTGCCTGAGCTGCAACTGTTATCCTTTCCTTGCTGACACAACTGGGAGCCTTCCTGGGGAAGATCATTGAAGCCTGGAAGCTGGGGAGTTGGGCTGAGAGAGCAGAGGGGAAAATAGGTCTTTTTTCCAGATACTCCATGGGTGGCTGGACCCTGGCGGGCCACAGGTCCTGTAGAGCTCTGAGTATTGGGATATGTCATGGGGGTCTCTAATGAGTAAATAAAAAGCTGAAAGCTGAGAAATTAAGGCTGGGAGGTGAAGGGCCAGCTTTCCCAACGGAGGATTGGCATCAGTCAGATGCAACGAGGGCCTGTCAAAAGCCAAAGCTGTTGGTGTGTCTGTTAATGATAAAGAGGAGTAAGTGGCAGATGAAGAAGTTTGCTGCTGCCTATTCAGAGTAGCAAAACCCCAAAGCTGCACTGAATAGCTGTAGGAAGTCCTTGCAACATGGAGTGGTGGGGTTATAGCATTTGATGCTGAGAAAAGCAAAGTGATCCAGTGGGAGGAGGGAGCCATCCTAATCTAGAATGCAGTGCAACAAGCTCAAAAAGGGATAATGCCACGAGGGAGAGAGATCTCAGAAGTGCAATGCACTGTGCTATGGGAGCAAGGCTTGATCTTGAGTATGGTCAAAAAAACTGAAGCCAATCACCTTCTACAGGAAGAGCTGAGAACAAACTGTATAAATGTATTGCATGAATCTATGGTGAATAAAGGCATTTGTAGGCTTGGGGGATGTTGGAGTAAGTAATGCAATAAAAATCCATTGAGTATTTTTAAATATCAATACACAGTATCATGTTGAGAAAATCCCACAGCTGCAAATAACTGGAGCCTGGGAAAGTGTTTGTAATGTAACATAGCTACGTCCTCGGCCTGTTCTTATACTCTTCTCCAGGTGCTGCTGTCAAGTCCCATTGAAAACAGGACACAGGGCAGGATGAAGCTTGATCCAACAACATTTAGTGGCTCTGATTCCTCTGCTTTTCCAAGAAGGTACTGTCCTAGGATGAGCTGTGTGTGGCACACTGTGGTTGTGTGTGTCTGAGGAGCTTTTATGGAGGCTGAAGACACTGAGCTCTCTCTGTTCAATAGAGCTGCTGAGGTGCATGGCTTGAGGAGAAAACTCCTGAGGTTATTGTACATCTGTTATCAAGTGGACATTGCAAACAGACAGCCAAAGCATTGAGAACGTCTTTGTACCAACAGGAACATCTTGTTCTTCACCAGACCAGTCACTCTGAAATGAACCGATTCCTTAGGCAATGGAAAGCTATTGCCTGGGTCAACAAACCCGCCTCGTGTCTCCTCTGAGGAATGTTTGGGCAAGAAACCAACTCCAAAAGGATTTGCTTTCTTCGACCTGCCCTCTCCCATCACTTCTTAAGTACCCTGCTTCTGGTTAAGAAGGACTGGATGATGTGGAAGTATCTGGATGGGTCAGGCCGACTCATCCTGCCCTCAAAGCCCTCATGTGCTACTTAAACCCACACCACAGAGGGGCGAGACACTGTGTGGGAGTGTGAGACAGTTCCTAATGTTCCTGTTGATCAAATGGCCCACTGAGTCTCCTGATCTGCTGTGGTGATAAGTCATAACAAGGACTCTCTCTTAATCCTCATTATCCTCTGCTGGCACTTCCTGCCCACATACACTAGATATTTCCTATCAACAGGGAGTAACCTCTGTGGAAGATAGGATCAGATTCCCAGGAACCAGGCTGTAGTAAGAGTGAAGAAAGAATGAGGAAACAGTCCTAATTTGAAGCTAATCTTATAAATACAGGGCTGGATACAGACAATAGGAAGAGATATGTCAGGAGAGCTTTAGCATTTATTTAGGAAAGGATCATCTTTTTCCAGGAGTAGCCTTAATTGTAACTTATGATGTGATGAAGTTGCTGTTTGATCTCAGCTTCAGCAGAGGGGAAGAGACAGATTCTGCTTTGTGTCACCAGAGGAGGGGTAGCCTGAGAAAAATACAGGGAAAAGTGTTTTTAAAAGTAATTATTTGTCACTTGTGTACTGATTCAAGCTGCATGGATGGAATGTTTAATTTCCCAGTTTTTATCTGAATAAAACACTAAATAAGGAGAAGGCTGTGTGGCTTTTCCCCAAGTAGACATGCTGATGTATGTACCCATTAGGTATTTAAAGTTGCACAGCATTGCTGAAAATGCAGAAACCCACAAATCTTTTCTTCTAGCTTAAAGGGATCATTGGGGTGGGGTGTTTCTTTCCCCTACCTAGACCCATAGCAGGTACCTGTACCAGTCAGAGACTTGACCTGTCCTTCATGCTCCCCTGTCATCTGGGTGGGGTGGGTTGTGATGGAGCTGTTCGTGGTGAGGAGTTTTCTACAGACAGTTGCTTTTATGAACCTTTTTGACAACCTGTTGAAATGGAGAGCAATGTCCTGTCCACATCCCAGCACCACGCAGGGAGCCTGTGATGCCTCTGTGTGTTTCATTGCAAGCAGGGTGAGAGCAGGTGTGTGTTTGTGAGAAATGAGTCACCTTTACGGCAGGTGTGAGGGTCCCTCACCACATATTCATGTACAGCAGGTGTTGTAGCATGATCCCATAACCATATGAATGACTACAGTGCAACAAGGTGTGGACACTGGTTGCTCATCCCCACCCTGAAGGTGGTGTTGCAAGTTCCTGAAAAATGCCGTCATGCCCTTGCAGGTTTGGACTCGTTTGGCTTTTCACTATCTGTCCTGTTCCTGAGTGTGTGATGGGCTTGGTGTTTTGTCTGCTGCCCAGCTCTGGGCTGGTCGCTGTTTTTTCCTTCAGAAGGTTTACAGGCCTTGCCTTGGATCAAGTTTGGGAAGCTGCAGTGATGTACAAACCTCTGCTGCTTCCTGGAAACTTCCTTTTCCTTTTAGGTAGCCCCACTTGGACTGGTGATTTCACAAGGCTTGGCCTAAGTGAAGGGATATAGTAGTTCCCTGTCCCAGGCTTCCTGTATGAGTTAGGACAAGGCTTTTCAGCCATCTGTATCTTAGTTTCTCACTTCCTATTGTTTCTGGCCCTCCCAGGACTGATTTTTTTTCTGAAAGTCCTCAGAACAACATGGACTTCCATTCCTTCTCCAAGTGCCTGGCTCTGCTGTATTCTCTTCACCATAGCAGGTTATGTGATCTAAGGGTTCTACTCCAACCCAAGACAGGGCATAGTTTGACTCTGATGGCAGGTTTGGTTTTTGGTTTTGGGCTCTGTTTAAGATAAACTCTGTCAGGCAGCAGGGCTGGCTCAGAGGATGGATGCAGTGGTGTGGGCACAGCAGATCCCCTTTGTGCTACGTTTACTTTCATGAAGGGTTGCTAAGTAGTGCCTACAGGTGGTTGATGCAGCTGGATAGTGAACAGAGTGTAATTGCTTCTGCTGTCTTCTGGGATGTGCTTCCAGCAAGTCATGACACCTGGTAACGTGCTTGAAACATCTATTAACCTTGTAATTTTTTAAGTGGCGCTTTAATCCTGCCTGGTTGCGAATCAGGTCTGGAAACGTCGACTGTGGCTTTCCATGCTCGCTGCTAAAATGCTGTGCCTGGTCACTGAGCTCGCTGCATTTTGCTGTCACCATTGTCATCTCCTCCTTGTCAGATGCTCCACTCCTTTGCACAGGTCAAAGCCTGCCCTTGTTCATTAGTTTTCTCCCTCAGTTCTGCAGAGTGGATGTTGGAAGGTTGATCCTTTCCTGGCCAGGTGCTGCTGTGTGATATTTCCCCCTTAAAGATGACAGATACCCTGCAGTGAAGAGCTGTGGGGCTGAAGGGGCCAGCATTTCTGCAAAGCACTGAGTCACTTGGTGTGGCACTGGAGTGTGGGAAGGTGGAAGAACTGGAGCAAGAACCTGGGCTTGCTGCAGAGAGAAGATTCAAGAACTCTTGTGTGTGCTGTTGGGATCTGGTCTGCAGCAGCAAAAGGAGTCCCTGCTGCTGTGGAAGGGACATACCAGCCACAGGGTGCTCAGTCAGGCAGGGGATGGATGGGAATGGATGTCCTGCACTGGCTGTGAGCAGATCCTGGACTAAGCCACCAGCAGAAAGTTGGTGGCAGAGCAGGGATCGACCCCTGAGCTTTTAACAAACCAGCTTTCACCAAATCTCATGGCTCAGCTGCTTTCTCCCAGGCTTGCTGTGAGCACAGGTGTGTCAGGCCAGAGTACCCAACTACTGGAATCCTGATCTGTACCCCTCACCTGGGCAGGTGTCCCCTGGAGAACTGCAGGCAGCAATATCCTACCATGTGGGAAGCCCTGAAGAGGAGAAGGCTTGGCCAGGAGAAGGTGGGAAGCACACAGAGGACCTTGGGGTGGGGTTTCAGGACAGGCTGACTTCCAGGTCCAGCTCTGAGGCGGCCCTGGTAAATGATCTTCACAGCACTGGGAGGGACTGGTGTTCAGGGAGCAGGGCGGGGTGGATGCTCTGTGCCAAACTCTCACTTGTCTCCTTTCTCTTTAGGGCATTCTTCATTCATTAAATTTGCTACCAAGGCAGCTTTGGTGGAAGTAATCAGTCTCCTGAGAGTGGAAGCCTTTCCTAGGTGAGCACCCAGTGCTGAGGTTTGGGTGAACTGTGTTTTTGGAAGACCAGAGTGGAAAAAGTGGGAAATTTTATTGTGTGCTCCATTACCGGTGACTGTGGACAAGAACACAAAGCAACAAACAACACCAAAGAGCAGAGAGCCAGTTTTAATTGCCTGCAGTCAGATGGTGAGTGGAGCAGAGCCTGGAACAGAGAGCACAGCTTGCCTCTAAGTTTATATGTCTGCCACCTTCCTGGCTCTAAACATGACTTCAGTTGTGGCTCCAGAACAAGCAGTAAGAGCCAGTTTAGGGTGGGCACTGTCTTTGCCTTCCACTTTCCTTAGTGCCCCAGTCAGCAGGGCCAGGATCCCTGGGCAGCACCCCTGTGGCACGGCTGTCACGCAAAATAACGAGCTGGCAGGTCCTGACTCCTTATTTATATTTTGGTGAAGGTTTTTATCGTATTTCCTGCAGACACGGACAGAGAGGAACGGGTGGTTCTGCTGTTGGCAGCCCTTTCTGATAAAGGCCAGTGGCTTTTCACAAGTCTCATGGCTTTTGAGTTGCTGTTGGATCTCAGTATATCCCCTTTTGCTGCTTCATGTTGCTGCTTCTCCTGTGCCTGCTGGAAGACCAGTGTCTTCTGTGCAAGGGATTTTTAAGAGGCTGCTTGATCTGTTTATTTTTCATCTTTATAACCCTTATTCTGTTTGTGTATTTTTTATTCTTCCTCTGTCCCAGAAACCTCTTGTTTGCCCTCCCCAGGTAGACAAAATTTACTTTAATTTGTTAATTGAAACTTCTTCTTGCTGTACATGGAAACAAAAAAAAAAGCAAACTACAACTGCAACACAATGGAAGTGTAAACAGGAAAACATACAAAAAATACTTCATTTTGGAGACATAGTCCCTTAAGAATGTAAAACCTTCTAGGCCTGGAAGGTCTGTGAGTCAAGTATCAATTGGTGTGATGTACCAGAAAAGGAAATGTTTAACTCTTTTATTTATGTCCAGGAGAGCTCAGTGAAGCCTTCAGGTTAAAAAACAGCTCAGGAGGATTCAAAGGAAAACAGCTCATAGGGCTTCTGGCTGAATATGCAGCATTTTAAATTTAGAGTTTCATGGGAATGTTAATAGTTTATTCTCAGCAGTGCTAGTGGAATGAGTCTGTAATTTGGAAACTTTTGCATGACTTTCAATTTTAAAATAAAAGAGAATTCTGGCCTATATTTTAAAAAGTGACTATGGAAGGTTCCCCCAAACCAGTGGTTAGATAGCCCATAAACAGGGTCTGGAAAAGCAGGTCCCTTAAGGCTGTTTCCACTTGGAATCCAAATTTATTAAGTGGTCTTATGTCGGGAAGTCACCATGGGATTTGGGCAACCAATAATTGGTGAATTATCTATTCGCTGAAATATATTCAGATAAACTGAATATTTGAACATAATGAGTAAAGTCATTAAAACTGAAGTCTGTTCATGGCTAATTTGTGAACTGACAAAGGAGCTCAATCATTTATTGAGCATTTGGTTCCAAGCTATGCACCTACCTCTAGTTCCAGCTGCAAAGGAGCAAAATGTTCAGTTAAGTTCAGTATTGATTGCTTATGAAGATCAGATCTTCCTAAAGTTATTATTGCTTTACTTGGAAAAGACTTCGGAGTGTCTCTTTTATTTTAACCCCTTCTGGCAGGGTGCCAGCAGGTCAGAGCCAGGCAGTTATCCCCTCTGCACTTGGTCAGACAGTTAACCAGGAGTTTGTTTGGTCTGGAAGTTCGAAGGGGGTTCTTGTCTCTGCTGCACTGGGACCCTGCCAAGGCAGGACAGCACTTTTCAGCTCTGCAACTTGAATTAGGGCAAAGGAAGAACAAACTGTCACTATGAGCTGTTCCAACCAACTCCCTTCTTCTGTCAACTGCCAACCATGATTTTATGTTTAATTATTTGCATTACATCATTAGTCCTGTGCTAGGTGTTGTACATGGCTAATGATGCAAAGCCTACCCCAGGTTTGGGCACCGTACAGGCTTCCCTGTAGGGCGGATGTGCCAAAGTGTTTGAAGTGCTCAAGGAGGGGAAGCTGGCAAAATCTTCCCTACCTCCTCCCCTTGGAATAGTTGGATATTTAACAAGCTAATTTAGCTTACGTATTAAAATGGAATATTCTTCTTCAGCAGCAAACCCTGCAGCGGTTAGAATCTCCATTATGCTTTCTGTGCCGTGTGTCCGAGCAGGACAGTTTTGAGGGAGACCCTGCCAGATGTCCACTGGGCTCTTCCCACCTCCACAGCCCCAGCATCAGACTCTCCAGAGGATAAAAGTCAAAGTATCTCTTCTGAAGGTGCCTGGTTTGCAAGCAGATCTCCTCCCTCCCAGGGCCTGTGGTGAGGGCTGGCTGCTTGTCATTGTCCCAGTGCTATTTCCGTGTCCTCACAGCCTGTGCGTACACACATATTTCCACTTGTTTTTTTATCATGTTCTCCTTTCTGAGCTTCCTTTTTGACTGTTGATAAACTGCATTGCTCAACATGGGCCAGGGTGTTGGTTTTGGAGGGTCTGGCAGGGTTCCTTGCAGAGCAGCCGGATGCTCAGGAGCTATGACAGTGTGGTCCCATGGTCTGTGTGGTCTATCAGCCAGTGCTTGCTGCACAGGCCAGCTGGGATGCTGGGGTGCAACTGAGAAAGAATGTTTTGTGTACTGGTAGTGAACCTCTGAGCAAAGGGGGCTAGAAAAGGGCAGTGCTGGTGGTAGAGATGGGCCAGCCTGACTCACAGACACCCTGTCCTACCCTCACCATGTCTCGTCTTAGAGGGTGGAGGGGAAAATTTTTCCTTCCCTGGCCGGTGTTGGTGTCTCTGCACTCCTGCTCCCATTCAGGGCTGTATGTGTAGTGTCTGTGAGGCAGAGCAGGGCAAGGCAGCAGGTGCCCAGGTGCCTCACTCTTTCTCAATCCTGTGGCCAGACTTGTTGAGCCCAGTTCTCTGTCACCTGAATCAAGCCTGCCTTAACCTTGATGAAGTAAGGTCAGGGACTGAAGCTGTCTGCATCCTGCTATTCCCATGGCTAGTTATACACTGGGAAACCCAGGAGCTGATGGTGCTCCACTGCTCTGGTAGGAGATGCTTGCCCTTTATCTCTCTCTGGAGTGGTTGGGTCTGTCTGCACGGAAATATGCTCTGCCTCCGGAAGAGGAAATGTGGGCCCTGCTTCTGTGAGATGCTGCAGGGTGGCCAAACATCCTCACCAGATAGAGATCATGTAATTCAGGTGGACCACTAAACTTTTAGGCAGCAATTAAGACTTATGCAGTAACTCTGAGTCAACTAATGCATCTGGGTGTTGCCTTGGCATACTTCCGATGGCAAATCCTTCCTGTGTAGACTTGATGTTCTTATGTTCTCCTCCTGCCTCCCGAATGCTCCACTTCAAAACTTGATCAGAAAGCTGTGGTGATGCCAAAGGGAGATGTCCCATTAAATTCCTTGTCTTTTCTTTGGTCCTCTAAACCTGTAGGTGATCCCAGGCAGTTTCTTTGATGCCTTCTTCCCCAGTGGATGAAGTAATTATGACTTCTGTGCAGCAGGCTAATAGCTCTGAAGGCTTTAGTCAGGCTGATTAACAACAACTGTGTTTTAATAAAAAATGTTCTGGTAAATCCTTCTGAATTGCAGCCCTAATTACTCTGCAGCCTGATGTGCAGCAATTGCAAAGCTAATAGGATCACCTGAATACAGTTAATGAATCTTCTGTCATGGCTTGCTGTGACTCACAAGATGTGTAGTGTTTCTTCTGGTCTCCCCTGCCCTGCTCCATTCCCTGGTGAATATTTATGCTCTGTATTGCTGAAGGTAAGGGGGTGTGTGCTTAGACTTTGAATGAATTAACTTAAATATATGTGCATCCTTCCTCTCATTATTTCAAGGGACTTATGAGGATCAAGGGCCTGGCCTTTTTGCTTTGGTCTCAAGATGAATTCATTCAAGAAGTCACCAGTAGCTGCTCTTGCCTGATAGTTCTTTTCAGGCTTACAGATTTTGGTGAGAAATCTGTTCAACCCTGTTCTCTGCTTCCCCAGTAGTAGTCTGCATCTGTGTTAGAGAACAGAGTTAGAAGGAACACCCTTCCTCCTTGCTGCTAGGACATTAAGGTGGTTTGTGCTGCATCAGGAAAGGAAAAAAAAAACATTAAGCTGAAAGTAATTTGTTTTGTTGGTACCCTTTTGATTTAGGTTTCAACTCTTAGCATGTAAACTTGCTTATGCTCCCTGGCTGTCTCCCCTTTCTCTTCAAAAGGAAAAAGGCATTAACCCCAGATCCAAGTTTTTCCATCTTTTACAAGGTTGTAAGCTGGTGATCTGGAAGGCCCTGCACTGCTCAGCAGAGGGACTCTGGGCCAGCAACAGGGACCTCATGGTGCTTTTGGTTTTAAGGTACCTTTTTTTTTTTTACAGGTGGTTTGGGGATTGTTGGCAGGTTTGTGTTAGAGGTTCAGCCTAAGTCAGGGATAAACAAGGACTGTTTGAAAGTGGCCTTTCAAAACTTCCCTCCGTGCTCACTTCTTGTTCTAAGTGTAATGTGCTTCTTACACAGATTTATAGGTTTAACTCCTTGTTGAGGCACACTATAAAATGTGTCTCTAACCATGTACCTCGTAACTACCATAATAACAAGGAAGCCTGTCTGACGAATTCAGTGGCAGGAAGCAAAGTAAACATCTAAAGGATGTAATAAAGAGATTCAGGTGGGTAGGACATGGCAACATACCAGAGGAAAGACTTGACACCAGCTACATTTCTAGTCCTGTAGCTCCAGTGCTGTCCTTTACTGGACATAATGCAGTGAACCGTTTGTGTGACCTTTTGTGGAGCTGGGGCTTGTGTAAAAGCCCAGATGTAAGGCCTGGGACTGGTTGTTCCCCAGCTATGAGGATATTCCTGTAGAGAGGAGGATTTACAGAGCAAATCTTTCTCTTTTCTGCTGCTCACACCACAGCTGATTTCATACATGGGCCAAGCTAAAAAACTCCAGCTCACTACAAGGGTGTTAACAGAGGAAACTGCAATGGGGATTTTCAGAGGCTTCATTAAATCTCTGTCTAGGAACTCAAAGGGTAAGAGGGGGAAAATGCTAAATGATTCAAGTTCTACAGTAGAGAGAGATGAATGAAGTTACAAAGGAACTGTACAAATATTTATTGCATGCTGGCAACAGATTTTGGGTCGGCCCTTTACAGCTGGGGGCAGGGAATGACAATATTTTTTTCTTTTAAGCAGAGCTTAGAGGAAAGAAAAATAAAAGGCTTGTGTGATGTTTAGAAAGAGGAGCAAAACCAAGCCCAGCAAATCTGCTTATAAATGATAAGAAAAGGAGGGAATGGAGCAGAGTTGGTGCTGGAGGGTTTGTGTTGGTTTCCTGGGCATTGGAAGTGCAGTATCATCCCTGTGGCTGCTCCTGCCTGGCTGGGACATGCCAAAAAACCTGTCGTGAATGACGGGCTAAATGTGGGAGGAAAAGAGTGCAGTTTATCTTGGATTTTTAAATATTACAGTGTCAGACTTGTGCGTGTCTGGCTCTCCCCTGGAAGTTCAGAGCCTTTGAAGGCTCCTTTCATTTCTGGTGTTCACAGGCATTTATCCTCTGTGCTGGGCTTGGTAACTGCAAATGGATTAGGAGCTGTAGAATGGGTAGATACCAGTTTTGGTTGCCTGTGGTGGGTTTTTTTGATGCTGTTTTTGTTTGGTTTTCCTCTTTATGGAAGAAACTGGTAATGTGTGGCTGGAACTATCTTGACTCCAAGGTACGGGGTGCTTTGGCAGTGACATTAACTTGGTGGCTTTGGGAGAGGGGGAATGCTTGCACTCCTTGCCTCCCAGAGGGTCAGATGGGTTTTTTCGTGGTGGGTGGGAGGAAGTCACTTCTCACCTCCTCCTCAGACAAAGCAGAGGTCTGCTGTCTCGCTTATGTTTCCCTTAGTCTCACTGATAAATATTTGTAATTTTGATGTTTTGGAAGCTGAGTGCAGCAAGATCAAAACTCACAGTTGTCGGATTTGGGGAGAGTGAGAAGTAGCTGCTTCCCACATGTCATCTGTGGAGTTGCTTCACATGGCTGCTCAGTGCTTGGGCAGTGAGTGCCTTGCCCTTCCTTACAAGATGCTTCAGGTCCATGGGAGCTCTCCATGAAGGAGCTGGGCATGAAGGAGCGTGGCTGTGTGCTGGGCAGAAGCAGGACCTGTGGACCAGGAGGGATGGAGTTCATTCCTGGCTTCATTGTCTGAGTGTGATAGCCAGGCGTGACAGAACATGGCAGAGCAGCGTGTGCTTGGTGCTGCTGATCAGCAGCAGGCTCTGTCCTCACTTCACATTCCAAAGGCAGAACAAATCCTGCCTAACACCCGATTCACAGTCCCAGTGCTGAGCCTGTCCCACTTGATTCTGGCCCGCGACAAGGCTGGGGGGGGAGCTGTGCAGTGGAGCTCCAATCTCCCTCTCTCTGAACCTAATGTGGGAGTTTTTGGCATGCCCCTGAGTGGGACAAAGATTTAAAATCCTTACCCTAACCTATGGAGAAAGCATTCAGGAGGCTTTCATCTTTGGAAAATGCACTGGGTTCTCTTGGATGAAAGAGCTATTATTTACCTATCAACAACATAATCCCCCTCCCTCCTACAGATTTCAGGCAAGCTCCCGGGGCAAACGGCACTGTAATTAAGAACAAATATTTACTATGAAGGACTAGCTGAGGCCTGGCTGGGCAAGCAGCCATGAGCCTTGTCTGAACTTGCCTTCTGTTTGTTCCCCTTTGAAAGCAAGGAGTCAAAGTCTTTTGTCAGAGGAGTGTTTGTGAGGCACAAGATGGTGGGTTGGGCCTCCGAAGCAGCCAGGAGCTATCGGGCTGTTTGTTCCAAGCCTAGGAAATCCCCCACAAGCAGAGTTCCTTGCATCTAGAGGCACTTCACCTTCTGTTATGGGTGGCTCTTAGATCTGCAAGTGAGGGTTGGTGTGGGGACTGCAGCTGGGGCCATGCTACAAGCAAGTCTGTGGAAATACTTGTCTGCTCTTAAATCACAAATTAATTCAGTCTTCATTTGCATCTACTTTCCCTTTTGATTTCTGTTGCAATTCAAGCATTTACTTCCCAGGACTCAAGCCCTGGTGTGTAGATGCAAGGGAGGCTGGCTGCTGGAGAAAGCATGTCCTTACAGAATTGCTGGGACTGTTTCACAGCTCAGACTCACAGCCTACTCACCTGCCTTCTTCCACTCTGATCAACAGCAAGGAGGGGTGACAGGGTTCTTGCTCATCTCCTGGCAAGGCTTGGCAAGCTGAAATTTAATAAATAAGTCAATTGTGAGTAATAGAAACAATTGCAAGGATGTGGTGTGTGGTTCAACCAGCTATCACTGCTGTGGTAGTGCAACAAGACATGTGATTAGACTGGGAAATTGCTGTAGCAATACCAAGATTTACAGAATGAGTCCCACAGAAGGAGCAGACGTGGGAGACACACACAGACACTCAGAGCTTGCAAAAGGACCGATCAAAGTGTCTGGAGAAGGCCAGCACCAGCTTCCAGGGTGCTAAGGCAGCCGTGAAAGTAACTGGAGGGGTGCCCTGCACCATGCTGGTGTATGTATGTGCTATAAAACCCACTGTTACAACTTGTCAGAGTTTTTGAGGAATATGTCACCAACTGGTTTGATTAAAAAAGTCTTTTTTTGGTTTGTTCCTCTTTGTTGTAAGGATGGTCATGTCAGCAGTTTAAGACTTGAAAACAGGGTTCATGGTCGCCTGCCTGGAGCTATGATTTGAGAGCTGCTTTATATATTAGATACCTAGTTTGGGTTTTTTAAATAAAATCCTTTGGTCCCAGAGAGAAGAGTCTATTTGAGGCTTTACTCTGAATGACCTTTCTCCTTTTGTGTGGGAGCTTAGATGCAACAACAGAGAGAAGGCAGAGGTTATCTAGTACACAGGGTCTGGGAGGGCTGGGAAGAGGAAGGACTCTCAACCATGAGCCAGAAAGTCACAGAAGAGCAAAGAAATGAGCTAAAGAGGCTCTTGCCCCTAAAGAGGGCAAGAAAGCTTCAATAGTGCCACTTGGTGTGGCTTTGTCAGTGCCCACCTCCTGCTTTGGCCCATGTGTGTGCAGGGGGGAAGAGGCTGCACAGCCACTCCAGCTCGTGCACCATGACCAGTGTGTTCATGTTGGCAAACCCCAACTAAACCCATAGCTTGAGTGGAACAAAACTTGCTTGTTGGTTTTTTTAAACCCCACACCATCCTGGTTTGTGAGTTGTGTGTGATTTTTGGCTTCGGTGTCCAAAAGAAATGCCAGAAAAGCTGTCGAGTCTCTGGTTTGGCTTCAACAAAGGTCTTGTCCATTCCAGTGTGTCTCGTGCATATGGGCTGTGGGAGGGGAGCCCGACTTTTGTCATCTTTGCCAGTGAGACAGACATCTAGTGTCCCTCTGCCAAGCCTATGAGAGTTTTGCTTGATTTTTAAAGGGAGGTTGGTTTTTAAAGCTGCCTGGAATATGTGCTGTGCTGTCTGAAAGAGAAGTAGGCATTGAAGTTCCGGTCAGGAAAGATACAGACTGGTTCTTTGTGGGAATGATCCCTGCCTTCTTTTGTTGATTCCTGGTACTTATGTTCTTTCATGGTCACATTTGCTCGTTGGCAGGTTGAAGAACACATGTGTTTGGAGTATTGTGTCTTGGAAAGGTGAGTGCCTGCAAGAATTCCTTGGATGAGGCCCAGTTTGCCTTGGTCGATAGGGGATCTTGAAGCCAGATAGTCTACTAGACAGAGGTTGTGCAGGGACCTGCAGCATCCTAGTGCAGCAAGCAGTGCTTGGGATTAGGCAGACTATCTTTTTAAGTTTTGTATCAAGGTTCAGTCTGTGCTTGGGACTGTGTATACACTGGGGAATTTCCTCATTTCCTTAAATTTACTATGTTAAAGAGGGGGTTGCTGAAATACTTCCTCCTTCTACTCTTCCCTAATAGTTTAGAAGCAGTTTTAATGGTTGTCATTTGAAAAGGACCTAAGGAAAGAACTCAAGATATGCTTTTCTGTCTGACATTACAAAGAGACTTCCACACCTCATCTCTAGGCACTGCCAATTGTGTTGTGTCTTTTGTGATAGTTATCAAACAAATACACCAGGTATTTCCTAGCACCTCAGGTACCCACGGGACCTTCTGAGATGGAGCACAAGAAAGGAATCTGAGAAGACTGTGAGGATCCCCAGGGAGGTGAGTGGGAGGAGCAGGTTGCTGTGGCCCACACATTCCTGCATCAAGCCGGTGAGGAAGAGTTAACTCATTTCTGTCTGAGCTGAGCCTGGAAGCAGAGGTTGATTGACTGAACATTGGAAATCTTCTCTTCGTGCCAGGTGTAACAAGGATCATCTGGTAAAAACATGTGCCTGCCCAAGACTCAGATCTGCCTTAGACATGCATTAGCACGAATGGAGTTTGCTGTTTGCTGGAGGAGCCAGGTCCCCAGTTGAGCAAAGCCTAACGGAAATTGGATTCAGTCCAGAATGTCTGGATGGCATATGATATTTACTGAAATATGGCATTGCTTGTGTAAGCAGCACACCCTTCTCCCTCACTCTGGAAACCATCTGGGCTTCATGTGCGAGCGGTTAAAAGCCGGAGCAGGAGAGCATCTGATGCTCTCTGGCTCTCATGATGTTTCCCTCTCTGGCCCCCTCCATGGGTGTCCCTGCATTTGCAGACATGGGAGTCTCAGCCATGCCTCAATGTCTTCTTAACAACCCACTGAGGGTTTTCTTCCCTTGTGTGGTTGTAAACGGGGTAGGGTTGTATGAGGAACTTGTGTGGGGCTTTACTGACAGGGTAGGAGGCAAGCCCTCTTGCCTAGGCCAGGATGCAATCATTGTGCTGGCCAAATCTTTCATTTCTAGCTGAGTTCACAGCCGGTAACTTTATTGACTCTACTGATTTTCATACAAACTGGAGTCAAAGCTCCTGGGAACAAGGAAGGATTATTTGGCATGTCTGTGCACTGGCATAGCAAGTGTTTTCTCCAAAGGGAGCTGAGCACCCTTGGCAGAGGCTTGGGACTGGGCAGAGACCCCTGTTCTTCACATGGCCAGGCTGAGAAAGGATTTGTCCAATTGCTGTGTTGTAAAGGCAGAAGAGGACAGGGGAGTACAGGAAATTGTCCACTGCTTTCCTGGAGTTCGGCTGTGCTTTTCATTAGATTCTGGAGGGGGGAGTTTAGTTAAAAGTAGGACCTCTGGGGTGGGGTTAGGGTTTCCTCCCGTGTTTTCAAGGCTTTCCTTGTAGCTTCCTCTCTGTCTGTGTATGCACACTCTGTGGGTTTTGTTTCTTAGAGGGAGCATCATATGACAGCGCCAGCATCTCTGATCTTTCTGGCAGACTGATCCCTCTTCCTTCCTGAGCTTGATAAACAGTCCAAGAAACTGCGCCTGTGTATGAGTGCATGTGCGTCTTTGAGACCACAGCTTGCTTCTCCCGTTCTTGGTGTGGTTTTCTATCCTTCCGTTGTAGTTTCTGGTGTTTCTCTGCTTTGCCTTCCCATCTCCCCTCCTGCTGTGGTTTACCTGCTGCTGCTTCACTTGAAAATGTTGGTGAACAACCTGTTTCTGAGAACTCTGACTTGTGCTCCCCAGCCTCTCACCCTGGCACAGGGTTTCTGAGGTGGTGGTTTGGGTTTCAGGCCCTCTTGACAAGACTGTGCAGTGCTTTCTGAATCCAGACTGTCTTTGAGTGTTGGCAGTTTCTCCCTGCAACATGGATTCTATGGCTTGCAGGTTACCCTGATGCCCAGTGTAGGCAGATGCACTGTTGAAAGAGGAAAGCTTCTGTGTGTGTCTTTGCAAAGCACTGTAGCCCAGCAGAGCTCTGCTTCAGAGCAGGACTCTGATGTGGTGGCACAATGTGAATTGTTCCCATACTCCAGCTGTCTTTGGCCTAATGTGACTAAAATACAAAGAGGCACTAAAGCAACTTTCTTGCTTCCAACCCCAGCAGCTTGTGCCTCTGTGGCCAAAGAATCTGGCTCCAGCAACATTACTGCTGCTGGAAAGTGGAAACACCCTGTGTGGAGATACCCATCAAGGCCTGGGAGGGTCTGGAGGCTTAATCTTTGCACCTCTGCTCTGAGAGGGTCTTGTGAGCTAGTACTTGCCAGAGCCCCTTGGAGTTGTAAGACTCTTAGGCTGAGAGGGGTGCATTTTTCTGAAATGGTGCACATGTTTGAATCTAATTCTCCTCTCTAGATCATTGCCAGATCTGAGTTTCCAGCATCAGGCTGGATTAGCCTTGTCCTGCCTCTTCAGGTCTCCCAGCTGAGTCTGCCCATTTCCTCAAGTGTAGCTGATGATTGAGAAGTGATGTGGGCTCGTCCCCATCCTCCAGGGTAGGAGGAAGGTTCCCATTTCTGTGTTCTCTTCCTGTCTCTTGGAGCCTTGGAGAGATCCAGCAGCTCAGCATTCAGCACCAGCATTTAAACAGGTCACTGCAGTACCGAGGTACCTTCTCTGCCCCCTCCCTTCCTTTTTCCTGCTTTGGCAGATTGCCTGGCCTGATTGACTGCATTTTGATTCATCTCTGATATTTAATCTCCTCCCTGGAGAAAGATGGGCAGGAGAGATGCTGTTGTTGCCCTGAGGTAGGAATCAAGAGCTGTAGAGTGTTATTTCACTCAGCCCGAGAAAGCCCTCTAACAGCACAGAGGACATGTTGTGCTGCAGTGAAAGGCGGCTTTGAGAGATCATGTAATCTGCCCTCGCCTGGCCTTGTGCTGTCTCTTGCTGTAGGACTGGAATCAAAATACCATCTCAGATACTGAGCCCAATTGATTGGAGCTGTTTCAGTCAGTTCTGTGTTCTGGAGGAAGACTTTTTCCCCCTCCTTCCCCATCCTGATCAGATAACATCCAGGAAACTCCGTGTCCAGACAGGAGGTTTGTCTTTTGCAGGGAGGTGACCCAGTGCAGGAGTCAATCAGCTTCATAGCAAGTGGGGGTGGGTGGCTTGAGGATGTTGGAACAGGAGAGTGACGGGATAGAGCAGGTGAAATGATGTCCCCCATCTCTCTCAGCCAGAGGGGTTGTTGGGGTTAAAGGGTTGGAATACAGATGAGCAGCTGTGAGGCAGAGGCTGGAAAGAGCTTTTTTTTGTTCATGCTGAATAATGCTGGGTGCATTGGCTGCCTGTGTCTAACTGTATGCTGTCCTACAGGGATGAGAGCTGTGCACTGTTGTCCTTCCTCTTCCTCTGTCCCTGGGACTTTCCACTGTGTTGATGCCTCCTAAGGCTGTGCTGCCTCTGGGGCTCTTCTCAATGGACAGTGACTGATGATGGGCTTTAAGGCAGTGAGGTTTAGCCTCTGCTCTCACCTCTAGGGAGGTGTTTTTCTTTCTGGTTTGCCACTGCAAGAGAAGGATGGGGGTACCAAGACTTACCTGGGTCAGTCTTGAGTGAAACAGTAGGGATCAGAGCTCTGATACAGGTTGAGTTCTGCCAAACAAGAATCTCTGAGCTCTTCCATGTTGCCTGTGTCCCTTGGCAGAAAGGGAATAGGATGAGAGCTCCCACTGAATGTGCTAATTTCTCCTGGGCCATATCTCTCCAAGGTCACTCGCTTGCAATTGCATCCATATGGGTGGTGCCTCTGCCTAGCTGAGCTCTTGGAAGCCCACCAGGATACAGATTTCATGTGACTGTGAAATACAGAGATTTTATAAGGCCATGTAAAATGCTACTCTTTACCAGGATACAGCCTCCTGGGGCAGGTCTGTGAAGGCAGCCAAGTCCTATGTCCTACTTAATTTCTTCTGACCACTGCTGTCCTAGGCCAGCTAACCTATCAAAGGCCTGTTGAGAGCAGGGTCCTGTGATCTTTTTTTGCTCTAAGTGCTTGTTTCTGTTTGTTGGGAGTGCCTGGTCTCTTCAGGGAACGGTGGAAGGAGGAAGTGCACTCAGTCTTGGCTGTGGCTGTGCTCCCTCTTGATGCTCTGTGCAATCTTCACTGCCCCAGTACTCTAGAGGAAGCTGACTGCAGCTTTATTTACATGCCATGGGTGGGGATATAATAAAAGGAAATGAAGAAGCCCACACTGACAGCAATGGCTTTTGTTTGTCACCAGCAACACTGTGAGTCTGGCCCCACTAAAAAGCAAGTACTGAATGGCAAGCTGCCATCCTGTCCTGGGCTCTGGCTGGATGCTCTTGTCTGGATAGAGGAGCAGAATTAGGCCCATTTGCTCTCTCCTGCTGCACAAGGCAGTGGGAATGATGTGATGCTCTTCCCCAGGAATTAGCTTTGGATGAGGCACGTATTTAACCGCGGTAGGTTGGGCTCTCCAAGCGTTCTCAGGGTAAGACCCCCTCCTCTTTCCAGATGGTGAAATGTTCTGAAGAGTTCTCACTCTGGATAGACTTTTTTATTTAACTGCTTGGCCTCTGCCCAAGGGAGTCTGTGTGGCTTTATGGGAAAGGATTTTTTGTTGAGCAGAGCAGTGTTGTGCACGTTTGAACATGTGTACCCAGTGGATCATTCAGCTGGGGATGGAATTGCTCTCTTGACCGCAAATGTTTGTGCATATGCGTTGATTGCACTTATCTGTACGGTTATAATCCTTACTCAGTTGAAGCTTCTGGTTTTATACATCCGCTTGTTATTCTCTGTTAAAACCCGTTACCACCTCCTTTCCTGCTGCATCCTCACCTTTATCATCTTGTGCCATGCACCCAGCTGGAAATTGGCTGTGCCACTGGGCCTTGCTGCCCAGCTGCACTTGTGGGAAATAAGTGATTTCCTTGGGGTGGTTGAGTGGTGGAACAGCAGGGATGAGGACCCAGACCCTCCCCTTGGGGTCCAGAAAGGATCATGATTTTTATATGGCTCCCTGAGAGGATGTATATGCTTGCATCTGTGGGGAGATAAACTAGATTTGACTTCCAGGAGAACAATATTTTTGCTCCTTTTTCTTCTAAATGGATGGGAGGAAGATTGGATGAGGAGAGAGAAAGTACTCTAAGGTGAGATGAGGGTGGTATAGGACTGGTGAGGGCCCGTTATAAATCTAAGGAAACACAGGGAAGGAAGCATGCAGAAATAGTCTGGATCCAGTTGATGTGTAGTGCATGGACCCTGCTCTGAGAAAGGTGGTCCAAGTGCAATGTTTGGTATTCTGGAAAAGCATCCTTGTGGTGTAGCATTTATCAAGGCTTCAGGTCATTTTTCAGTCATACCCCAAGTCCTGCTTTGTGACCTTCGGGAAACTCACCGTTACCTGTGTGTGCCTCAGGTCTTCCCTGATCCTCCTTGGATGGATCAGTTCTCTCCATGGCAGCATCATGCTCTTGTGGCCTTCTGCCTGAGCACAGCCCGGGCTTTGGGGTGGTAAAATCTCACAGCCTTTGTGGCTGAAAGCTAAAGCTTCCAAAGGGTCTGAGCTTCATTCCATGTGTTCCAGGGAGGTACATCTTGGAGTGAAGGGGACGATGTAAGGAAAACTTTTGGCTGCAAAATGTAGCAACGTGGGTTTTGTTTTGGTTTGGCTTGTTAGTTTGTTTTTGTTTGTTTGTTTTGTGGGTTTTGTTTGTTTGCTGTTGTTGTTTGTTTTGGAGGGTTTTTTTGTTCAGCACTTTTTTTGGGCCAAGCAAGGCCCTGAGTGCTGCTGTTGCTTCTCTCTGTCAGCTTCTTCCACTGGAAACTCCAGTTCCCCTCTCTCCTCTCCCTTGGATAAATAACTACCGTCTCAAGACCTGCAGGAATGCCAGATGGAAAGTGTTCTCTTCCTTTCAGACCAGCTGGGCACACAGGGCTCATTTACACCGTGCTGGCAGGTGTCAGTTGGTCAGAGAGGACTGGGCACTGCCTCCTCCGCAGGAGCTGAGAGAAGCCAGGCTCCAGGACACAAACGAAGTAAAGGAGAAGGGATTTGTATGGCAGATGAATGCAGCTGATGTGCCAGTGCTGGCAGTGCAAAGGTGTTGTGTAGATCCTAAGGTGCAGGAGACAGCCTGCTCAGCCTCCCAACTATGCTGGTTTTGTCTAGGCCTCTTCAAACACTCCTCAGACACCCCTATTTCAGAGCAGCCCTTACAAGCAAACACCTCAGGGAGGAAAATTTAACCTGCCACAAGTTTGAGGCTACAAAGCAAATTAGTGGCATGGTTTGTGATCTGACCAGAAGATGTAATTTCTCTATCTGTGCTTGGGCACTGGTGGGTACCACTAATTTTCTAGGGACACACATAGTTTAAAGGGAAACCCAACTCTGTTCTTACATCCCATTCAGCAGCAGCCTTCACTCCTTGATAATAACCCCTTAGGGTGCTTTTAGAAGGAATGGGGAACTGGCAGTGGTGGGAATGCCTACAGGAGAAAAGGCAGGGTGTGGAATCACACTGATACCCAGGAGGAGTAATACGGATGGCAGCAAGATGCCCAGGAGCCCACCTGTGTGCTCAAACCTCTCACTGGAGCACCAGCAGCCTTTGGTAGAACTTTGGTAGAATTAGAGAGACAAAATATAGAGTGATCCTAATCTACAACCCTTGTGGAAGCAGCGGAAAGAGAACTTGTCCATCACCAAGCTATTTTCAAACAGCACAGCTCTTAGGTAAGTGTTTGTGATAACATATTGGGTTTTCCTCCTGCTTTACAGGATCCTCTCACTTGGATGATGTAAATGAGGTAAGTGCTAAATGGCATCACAGTCAGTGCCACAGTCAGCTTGGCTTCCTGCAGGGCCTTTGAAGTGACAGGGAAGGCACCTTGGGACATGGAGTGGCTTTGCAATAAGACCTGAGCTTTTGCTCAGCAGTCCTCGACCTGCTGACTTTGAGAGGTGTATGCGGGGGCTATGGTGGTGATCGAGGCCAGATGGATGCTCAGACCTGGTTCTCCCTCACTTGTCCTGCCATCAGGTGTTGTTGAGGTGTGGGCTTGGACCAGTCTCTGTGGATTGGTAAGTTTAGCTCAGGCTCAAACATGGGGGAAATGAGCTCAGCCATTTCTGCCTCTTCCCCAGGCACTGCTCTGACAGGCACTGCTGTGCTGTGCAAGCTCCAGAGCCCTGGGGCTGCTCCAAGGCCGCAAGCCTTGCAGAGGAGAAGATGGTTTTATTCAGTTTGCGTGTATGAAGGAAAAAATAGGGATTTGGAAAGGGGAGGGGGGAGCAGGAAGTCTTCCTGTTGGCATTTATTAGAAGGGAAATGAATGTTTTATGTTCAGGGGCCCTGCTGGATGTGCAGTGCTCAGGGACAGTGGTCTGGACGAAGCCTCCTGACTTCTTGAGTCGGTGGTGAGAATGTGATCTGGAATAAGCTAGAAAGGGCTAAATATAGAAGCCCCTGGCTCCCATCCTGTGATGGTGGCTCTGCCCTCACTGCAGTCCTGGAGGCAGCAAGTTCTGCCTATTGTTCCGGTCACATTCCTGTGTCCCACGATGGGGCCTCTGTGATGGAATAAAATGAAGAGAAACAGATGGGGAAACAATAACCCAAGGAACGGGCTCTGAGCTTTGCTGGAAGCTTCCAAAAACCCATAAATCCCCAAATGCATTTCTGCTGGATTAGGGAACTGAAGCAAAGCAAGGGCCAAGTACTTCCCTTCCTGTATACCCTGTGCTCTTATTGCCCAGAGACAACTCGAAGGGGGCTCTGCCTTGCAACAAATTGTTGTAATGGCACTGCTTTATCCTTAGTACTTTAATTCTGACAATGTCCCTGTCTGTCCTTTCTCTGTACTCACTTTTTGTCTTGCAGACCCAGGGAAAAAGTCACTGCACAAGGAGTGCATTTCATTCATTTCATTCCCTCTCAGTGCTCACCAGTCCCTCTCTGCTTCCAAGAGGTTCCCAGTCATTAATAGTCATTCCTTTCTATAAGGCACTCCCCAGCACTTTGGAGGGACTACCTCTTGGAAGCAGAGAGGGACTGGTGAGCACTGAGAGGGAATATGACCTGCCTGAAATGTCATGTCTGGTGACATGAAGGTGTCAAAGTGATTGGAAGTCCTGGCCCAGCCACTTTTTTGTTTGTGTTTGAAGTAAGTGCATGATGTTTTCCTTTGCATATTGGTGTTATCCATGTATCCCTTCCTTAAGTGTGTGTGTGCAAAACCCTGGGTGAGCAGCAGGGAAGATGGATGATTCCAGAGGTGAATGAAAGAAGTTTAGTGCTTTCTGCAGAACTCTGCTTTACCTTGCAGAAAGCAAACAACTTGTTTACTCACCTACCTGTCTGTGAATTGGCTTTGCTCAAGCTCAGCCAAAAACTACAGCTACTTCTTTCCCTGACAGCCTATTTGCTGCAGTCCTTTTGAGATGAAGCAGTTCCTCAGGGGATTAGATCAATGTTGCAGTGGCCCAGGGAGAGACTGAGGCTGTGCTGTAAGAAGCAGGGGACAGGATCCCAAGTGAAGTGAAATGAGGTCTTAGTTTGAACCAACCATCTTGTGAAAGCTTATCTTTAGGATCTGAGGCAGGAAGAACTGCACACACTGAAGTCCTGCTGTTACAGCATGGGAGCTAAATTGTTCAAAGCCAGATAGGGATCTATATACCAGCAATCTTCATCCTTGTTAAAATTCCCCTTTTCTCTCCCTAATCCTTTCCCCAAGCATATATTCTTTCAGTCACCCTCCTCCCTGATATGTTTGCTCTTTCCAACCACTGGTCCATGTTAAACAGCTGTTGCTGCTCTGAATGGAGAGATGTAAGGAATGGTGATTTAACTCAGGCAGTTTCATTTGCAGGACACAGGTTTTCTGTGTGGCTTGTCGCTCTACTGGGAGGTATTCTGCACAGAGAGATGTGTATTCCAGGATTGTAAGCGCATAATTTATTAACTTTATTGTTCCTTTCATTTGAGTGGGGATTTTTTCTTTCATTGAAATTACAGAGTGTTTATGCCCTTCTGTTCTTTGTGCACATAAACCACACAGGAACCTCCAAGTTGCTGGTAAAAAGTGAACTTGAAATCGACACAAACCGCTGTGTTGTGCACAGGAAGGTGCGTCGCTTCCTTTGACCGAGAGTTACGCTGCCGAATTCATTCATGTCCTGCAACCCCTGCTGTGCTGCAGCACTGCGGTGCAGCTGATGTGCTCTTGTGTCTCTGCTGCTGCAGCTGGGGGTGAAGAGCAGCACACCTAACAAAGTGTATTTCAAAGGCAAGGAGAGTCAAGTGCGACTGGCTCCTGCTCCAGTTCACGTGTTTGCTTGTGCCCCCTTGGAGAACTGTCCTCAGGAAGAATGCTGGGATAGGGAACTGCTCCTGCCAGCCCTGTGCTGCTACAGGAGATGAATATTTCTGTTTTGTTACCCACCTTGGCTCTAATTAGGGCAAGCCCTCCTTCCTGCTGAACAAGGGACCAGTGGAGGTAGATTTCATGAGGGACATGAAGTATGTCCTCCTTTCTTTGGGCTTGGAGCCACTGAGAGCCTTTTCATGCCCTCTGAGTGGGATGTGGGAGGGAATAGGGGAGGAGGAAAAAGACTCCAGGCTGATTTTCTGTTTCAGAGTCTGACTCCCATTCCTGTTGTCTCAGGGGAGAGTGGTTTACACCACCAGCCAATGACCTTTTCTCAAATGCAAAGTAAATATTTTCTCAGCAGACAAACCATTGTGGAAGCAACAATAGAAGGCAGGGAGGTAGCAGGTATCTGGTACCTGCCAGGTTAGGTCCAGTACTGCAGAGCTAGGGTGGATGACACCAGCAAAGCCAACACAGAGTCCTCTCTACCTTTTAGAGAGGGAACTGTCCTGTCTGCACAGAAGTGGGAAGGGCAGAAGCTGGCTCACACAGTAAGAAACAAGGAAAGACAAAGCGGGGTCCTCGGTAGGTGTGAGCTCATCTGGCTCCAGGGTTAAGATAGGAGAGAATTTTCTCGTTTGCCTTGTCTCACTTCTGAGGTACCAGCTAAAGCCTTCTGTATGTGTGTAGGTAAGAGTCACTTTGGGCAAATGCAGTTACTGTGAAGAGATAAAAACCCCAAACTAGCACATAGTAGGGCATAAATGGTTGAATCCTCAATTAATCAGCTGCACATGTTGAAAAAAAAAATGTTTGAGGTTGAATGAAGTATTGAATTCCATTTGGGTGGAACTAGTGTTCAGTAATGCCACACTGCAGTGTTTTGTTTTGGAAACAAACCGGAGTCATCTAATTCTTTCTTAACATTGAAGCCATTCTGTAATTTGCAATTGGAAAGTGCAGCTTGGGGGAGCTGATTGCATTTCTCAGTGCCTGATTCTGAAAGTGAACTTACTGATTCTGGGAGCCAAACTGAGTGTGATCAGAACTATCTTCACATTCAGAGCCCTGCAAACCCTTTGGGCCTCAGGAATATCATGGCTGGAAGGAGCTGTGAGGTCTCATTGCTTTTCAGATGTGGGCTCTTGGCTAAGAGGTCCTGTGAGTAATTGCGTTGTTGCACATATGGTCTGTACTGCAGGGAGAAGGAAAATTTTCTTTTGTGATTTTTTTTTTTTTTTAAATAGCATTAGAACTTGCTATAGCTCAGCCCTCCATTTTTGAAATCACAGTGGTATGGAGCCCTCTTCCACAGAGTTTTGAAGCAGATTCTCTAAAAGTGCTTTTGCCCTTGATATGGGTAGTTTGGTTTGCTTTAGAGCTCTACACCATCTCCAAACTAGTTTATCTTGAAGCAGGAAGGATTCTTGCTGCGGTCCCTCAAGGCCTTATTGTGCTTGTCCCTGTTCACTCACAGTCCTTAGCTGGAGGCGTTCACTTTTTGGAAGGAGCACTGAAAGGAGTGACTTGCCACAGGGCATGGAGCTGCAGGGTGAGAGCAGACTGAAGCTTTCCTGTTGCTGGAGCCAAAGGCTCAGCCATCAGCCAGTCTCCTCCTCCCTGCTTCCTTGAGGAGCCTAAGCCTGACCTAGCACTTGTGTTGTTGATGCCACTGAGATTTCTGCTTCCAGCCTGTGAATAACCACGTTTGTTGTTCCTTTAGCAGTTGTTCAGCTCCTGCAATGAGGAATAGACAGAAAAAATTGAGGATTGGCTTGTTCTATTTATAACTCAAAGCAATGCTCTTCCTGCTTAGGTGCTTTAACTTTGAGAGATAGAGCCTCCACTTTCCTGTTATTGAACCACACTTTAAGTCAGGAGGATCCTTTGTTTTTATTGTTTTTGTTGGCAAGTGAATGACACTTACTGTTACCTTCAATATCATATTGATGCACGTGTAGTTTTTAAAGAATAGTAGCTTCTGCCCCTTCCCATGTAGCAAACTAATCTCTTAAATGTTTGACCAGAAAAGCAGCTGTAGATGAGACAGACACACGAGACTGAGCAATGGCAAATCCAGCTCATGATGTACGTTACCAATATGAATAGCTCACCCCTTCCTCCTGCTCCCTGTCTTTCCTGACAAGAGTAATGGAAAGTTAAAAGAATTCTTTAACATATGATAGGTATTTAAAGAAACACTTCTTCCTGCAAAATGTGTGCACGGTTATCGACATCGTAAGGAAGAGCATTTTGTCTGGCTCCTGAAGGATGGGAACTCATAAAGCAGTAAATTACAGCAATATAGAAGTTAATGTACTTGGCTTTAACACGGATATTTTACTGTTATTATCACCATCGAAAGTGACATCCATCACAGTGACATGCACCCAGAAAGGAAAAAACCCTGCTGTAGTTCTGTTTAATAACCCCAATTACAGAGCTTTTCCATTGCCTTTTTTTATAACAGTTTTGCAGCTCCGTATTATCTCCTATTAATGTGAATTCTCTCCTATCTATAAATTTCTCAGGATTGCCTTTCCCCTTCACTTTCCGTAATCACCGTTTATTATCCACATGCTTCCCATAAAACAAGGCTATAGGTGTCAGAGTGAGATTGATGCTGACCTAGATACAGGCCCACCCCCAGCTTTCTTCTTTCCTCCCCCTCAGCAATAATGTGCTCGTTACAGTGTCGAGAAGGCTTTGTTAAAAAGGTTCAGCTTCTCCCAGCAGTGGGTGCTAAAAATAGTCTCATTAACTGAAACTTTACTTGATCAGCAAAGGAGCTCTTGGGGAAGAGGTATCAAAACGGGCTCAAGAATGTAAACAAACAAGAGGAGATTCCATCCTGCTGCCCTGTCAGCTCCAGAACTAAGACCTGTAAGGCAACGCACAGGCAATGCTCTCTATCTGTGAGCAACAGGAGGGTTCTCCATCCTCACTGCTGTGCACCTGCTGATGATCTTGCTCTCGTAGTTTTGCAGGTTTGTTTTAACGGTCTCACACTGAGCCTTTTCCTTGGGCAGCTGAATACTTTGGAGGCAATACTTGCAAGGCTGCATCATCTGGAAGGGCACCTGGGGGCTTGAGTACTGAAAATGAGGCCACTTTTGGAGGTGACAGGTATGGAGTGGTCCCTGGCTCACTGAAGGCAAAGGATTTAGGATAATCTGTGCCTGGCTGCAGGTTGCTAAGCTGTGGCTCTTTTCAAACAGCTTTGTGCAATTCTGTGCATTTCCCTGGAGTCTCCTGGGGTTTCCCAGCCCTGGTAAATCATTTCTTCTTGCCCAGGCTTCAAGAAGTGCAGCACTTGTCCCTTCTGCATCACTCCCTGAGCCCAGGGCCCTGCCAAGCAGGACACATCTGTGGTATCGGTGGAAACCTGGGGCAGTTGCACAGGTTAGGGATCCTGAGGAATGGCCAGGTAGTGCTTCACTGAGCAACTGGGACATGCTTGAAATAAAGCTCTGCCTGTTTCTACCTGCCTTGAGCTGAGTTTAACTCTGCTCTTTAATGAAAACCAAAGGGAAATTCAGCTCCCCCAGACAGGCGGAGGCACGAGAGGGAGCAGGAGGCAGGCTCTTCACCTCTCCTTTCCCAGTCAGACTGTGATATGAGCCATGTACAAAGACCTGTTTTGGGGGAAGACCTCTATAAACCATACCGGATGAGGTTGCCCAGACAACTGGCATGGTCTGCCCTTGTGGTGCAGCAGCTCTGTTTATCCTACCAGATTTTCATGGAGTATGATTTGTGGTTCCTTTGGGGAATTTTTGTAGTTTTATGTTGTGTTGAACTTCTTAGTATCCTCACTTTGGTTTTGTCACCATTAGTAATGTTAAAAGTCAAGTAAGGATAACTCTGGGCCTGCCTTGGTAATAGGCTGTGCTTTGGTTAGCAGGGGAAAAGCCTTTACCAAATGCAATGAACTATTGGTTTAATTGTCTCACTACTGCCCTGACTGTTGTTTATACGACTAATATGTGAAGCCTTTGTATAGTGGCTATATGGGAGGGAAGCAGCAGCATTTCTGAAGGTCCCTCAGTGTCCACCGGTCTGAACATCCCTCAGAACTTGTTGCTGATTCAATTTAGCTGGGGCACTGCCAGGAAAGGCTTGTTTCCTCCTCTGGTTTTCCTGCTCACAGTAGGACTGATTACTGATAATTATCTGTCATCCTTATGAACCCATTCCTAGGGCTGCACCACAGTTTGGAGTGTGACTTTGGCCACCCAGGGGCAAAGCCAAGGGCTTGTAATGGCCATCCCAGGGCTGTGAAAGCTGCAGATGCTTCTGTCAAACGTGTCTCTGTAGGACAGGAAACTCCCTCTTCCTCCTGCCCGGGAGACCAGAAACCAGCAGAGGAAGAGAAGTCAGAGTTCACACATGAGGATCAGCGGGAGTAGGTGGGTTGGAGGCAGCTGGGCTGCCCCTGTTTACCTCAGTGCTGCCAGCCCTGCTCTTGCCATGCTAGAAAGGGCCTGCTCTGACCTCCTGGCTCAGGCCACCACGGCATGAGGCACCTTGCTGCCATATCTGAGCGAGGGAGGATCTTCCCATGCAGCTGGACACTGGGCAAAGGAGGGAAATATCTGCAGGCTGTGTGGCTGCCTGGGCTTCCCAAGCAGTTACTTGTGCTGTATGACAGTAGCAAAGAGTATATCCTTGCCATACTTGCTTGTTTGATGTGGCCTCTCCACGATCTGCCATGTGGGCTTCTGAGCCCAGGCAGGAAGAGCAGTTGCTGTGCAGCCAGATGGTTTCATTTTTTTTCCGGGAGATTAATTAGCTGGCATTGACTGGCCCTGGCATCTGAGGAACAAGTACTTATGGCAACAAATGAGCTGTCAGTCGTCCCCTCCTGAGCCTGCTGAAGGAGTTCAATAGACTTTTCCATAGGACTTTGGTACTTGGATGTTGTGTGCTCATGAATGTTACTTGTCCCAGTTCTTGAGGTGTCTGTTGAAGCTCATGTAAGGACATATGTACATGCATTAAGGAGGATTAACCAGAGTTTGGATGTGTTTTCAGGATCCCCTGCATCTGTGAGGAGCAGTTCTGCTGCCAACTTCATGATACCACCTCTTCCTCCATGGAGGAACGACTCCTGGGCCTGCTGAGAGCTACCTGGTCGTGTGGGATGGCAGCAGGGATGTGACTACAGAGGAATGCATATGCTTGTCTCCTGAGAGCCCCCACAGCCCTTCAGAAGTGCTCTCAACAGCTACCAGTGAGTAAGTCTTCAGAGTATGAATTTCTTGGATCAGACACTGTACAGCTCATGCCTGGTTGGGCCTTAATGAATGGGAAATGGCATTTGCAAGGCTGTAAACTTGGCTGCACTGAGTAGATGGCACTGAAGGTAAAAAATGGACTTAAAGACTATCCTTTCAAGCCATGGCTTGTTTGGGAGATGTTGAAGTTTATGTAATGGGCGTGTATATCTGTTAAGGGAGGGTTGACCAGACTTTAGGTACAATTTGAGGGTCCCTTGCCTCCATAAGGAACAGATCTGCTGCCCAACTTCTTGATACCCCCTCTTCCTGCCACGGAGGAAAGACTTCTGTCAGGAGCACTAAATTAGGTTCTCTTGCCAAACTGGAGATTTTATGGCAATTGCCGTACTGGGAAGGAAGATTAAACAATACCTGTGGAGCTTCAGAAATAAAAGGTTCAGTGACGCCACGGCTTCCCATGTGTTTGTTCTGAAATCTGTGCCCAGTGCTGGAGCACAGGGACCTGTCTGTTCAGTTCCTTACTCATGGGCAGTGAGGTTTAGCTCATCCCCTTTATGCAAGTCTCTGCTTGTTTCCTGTACCCATTTGTGACCTTCCTGGGAGGGCTGGAAGCCCCAGGGTTTTCCCTTGAGGGACAATTGCTCATCCTTGAATAAGATGTTTACTCTTGCCTGTAATTGCATGGGGCTTGAGCAGCACCAAACCCCAGCTGTGCTTCCTTCCCATCTCATTTCTTTCATGTAGAGACATGGGTGTGTGCATTGCTTGGGGAGTTTCAAGTTGTGGCATGATAAGCCCCATCTTCAGGCACTTTCTCAATCTAGTTTGTTGGGAGCGGGTTTTGCTTTTTGTTGTCCATTCATTGCAATCTCCAGGGTACATCAGGGTCTCCTGACCTTCCTCTGCTGCCCTAACTCCCTTCTGGCCCCCAGCACATTTGGGAACCATTTACTGGTTTTAAAATCTGAGGAGAGTCATCCTTTATTCTACTTTGAAAAATGGGGAGGTTTGGAACAAGAGAAGAGAAAGGACTATGGGTCTGTTCCAGTATTTGTTTTGCTTATTGGAAAACAAAACCATTTACCAGACTGCTTTCAGAAACCAGCAATCCATAAGCTTGGTTTTCATTAAAATGGCACTCACTGTTTTCCCCTTGAGTATTTAGTGACATTTTTCAAAATTTTTTCTGCACAATAACCGTATTTTTTATCAATTTTTGTTCTGACTCTGTGACCGCAATAAAGTTTAGGAAACTATAATTTATTATGGGTTAAAAAATATTCCATGAATCTGACTGCTTTCCTTGATTACTGGATCATACTGTGATTCTTCTCCCAGTTGCAAAACAGCATTGTAAATGCTGCTTTCAGACTCTGTGGGATGTTCCCCAAATGGCTTGGAGAGCTACTCTTTCTTATCCATTGCTCAGCTCTGTTGCTGAAACCCGGACAGAGAAATTCGTTTGTCTCTTCCCCAGACTCTAAAAATGGAAGTGTTTGTGGTGCTTTAGATTTACCTTCATCAGGGCTCAGTGTTGGTCAGAACTTTGGGAGTAGACTTCATTCCAGCCCTTCCTTTTCCCCCCCCTTTTTTTTTTTTTATTTTTTGAGATGTCTCTTCTTGTGGCACTTCAGAACTGAAAAATAAGGTGTCTCCTGGTGATTGTAAAAAGTCCTTCTGCTAGGCTGTCCCTAAAACATCAACATTAGCAGACTCCAGGGGCTGTGTAGTGTTCCTTCCAGGATGGGGGTAGTGGGGAGAGAAGGTGGTTTCCCCTTGAGAGAGGATTCTCCTAAGTCTGTGCTTGCTTTGGAGACAGTGAGTGATGAGGCTGTCTTGGAACTGGCTCTGGTTACTGGCCAGCTTTTGGGTAATGGTGGCTGTAGGTCACTGTTTAATTTACCTCACTGCAATCTGAGCTCTGGGCTGTGAGTGCACAGTACCCATCTTGTTACCAGTCAGCTGAATCCTACATGTCTTTTGCCAGAGAAGTCCCCAGGTATCTTCTAGGGCACCTGAGAGATGGTCAAGTTTGGGTAACAAAATAACCGTTGCATGGATTATTTTCTTCATCCTTTCCCAGAGGGGCTGTTGTCCTCCCGTTCTCCTAGGACACGTGGTGGCATTGTATTCCTCTGAGGTCAGCTGTTTGTGGCCTTATCCTACCAGAGAACATGGATTCCTCGCTGCCTTATGGTGAGACTCAAAGGTTTTTAAAGAACCTGCCATAAATCACCCATGGTTATGGATTAAAAGGTAGAAGTGATTAAGTAAAATCTATGATGATCATACAGGAGGAAACTGTGAGCTGGCTGTTAATCCCAGCAGAGGTGCAAATGACCATCTGAGATGGAAGTCCAGAGAGAAAAGAGCCTTCGTGTATTTATTCATTTCTATTTGCTCCTGAAATGGGCATCTTAAGGCACAAATTTGTTTTAAAAATCCAGTTTCCTTTTCAGTTTATGGCCTGAACTTTCATAACTAGATGTGTAAATAATGCACAAAGGATCTTGGTATTCTCCTATGTGCTAAACTGCTGCAGCCAGTGTAATTGCTTGCAAATATTGTGTGCATCAGCAAGGGAAATATCAGGTCTGCTCTGTATTTATTGTATTTCACTCAGCTTGAGTCAGCTTTGCTTCATCTCTCTCACACCCTTAACCCAAAGCTGTATTGTTTGGGTTCCCAGTAGAACTGGTTGGGAGTCTTTTGAGATGATTATTAGTAAATTAGGTATATGGTGACTTTTAATAGAGAAATGTAAATTTTGGTTACAATTTTTGTGGCTGCCTCTTCTATAGGGAGAGACACCTGCTCACTCCAGTACAGCCTTGAATTACACACTCAGACTAAGCTGTAAAAATTCCTACCTCCAGATCCAGCCTCACAGATCTCAGCCTCTTTCCCTCTCAGCTTTTAACTGTTGGCTTTTCTTGGATAGACATGTGGGGTTGGGTATGCTCTCAGCTGCAGGAGCACCTTTCTTTGTCCTCTTTTCTTGGCTTTTTGGTGTTTGGGATTTTTTTGTTTGTTTGTTTGTTTATTTGGTTTTGGTTTTGTTGGGGTTTTGTTTGGTTTTTTTTTTAATTATTATTTTTGTGGGGGGTTTTTTGTTTGGTTTTTTTTAAGGGTTCAAATTTATACCACTCAGTCCCTGAAACACATTGCACAGGGGCAAATATTTTTCTCTGGCTGACTTTTAATTCATGACTGAGAGAGAGGGAATCCTTCCAAGAGATTAAGCAGGGAAAATGATATCTGCTCTTGGATTGTGGAAGCTTCTTCCTCTGAGAGGGCTCTTTGAAACTCCTCTCAAGACCTGTCCACTGCTGCAACTTGTGGGGAGCCAAAATGCTTCTCGCCGTGGTGGTGTGGCTGCCTGAGGGAGCCAGGCCTGGACAACTACGTAAGGTTTTAGATCTGATTTAGTCATTTCTGACCCAAAATGACAGCACAAACTGAAGCACCTAAAACATCTGAGACTGGGACTGGTTCTGCTTGAAGGTTTGTGTACATGTGGGCAACTGGAAGCAGCAGTCTCTGTGTCTACGTTCAGGCAAGGCTTCTGGTTGGCAGCAGCGAGCCCAGCTGGTCTCAAGAGTGAGATGTAATGTACTTTTTTTCTCTTTGTTGTTTTTGAGAATTAAGTCTTTCACCTTCAAAACAGAAAAGTTCTCTTGTGTTTGTGTGTGAACACTCATGAACTGGGAAGGCTTTTCCTGTCCCCAGTGCAATTTGTGGGAAGCTGCCTTTGCTTGCCCCACTCCCCAGCTTCACTAAAGGGCTGTGTTTGCAAAGCTCTCCATGCCTGATCAGGCAAACTCTGAGTTTGATTTATGTGCAGATTGTTTGAGGTTCAGGCATAAAATCTAGGGGGGCTGATTTTATTTTTGTTGAGGGGGGCTTGGATTCCAGGCTGCCAGAATTGATGGCACTGACTTGTATATCTTCTCTCCTGAAGCCAGCTGACAGTTTTAAACCATCGTTAAATCGAGCTTTTGTGGTTAAGATTTACTGGGCGTTTTTTACAAATGAAATGCAAAATCTGGTGCTCTCCAGGTGGAAGACAAATCCTTGAATCTATCTTTCTGTACATTGACAGAAATGTGGGGCTTTCAGGTACATATTTATGTGTACATGCTGCTGAGCCCTGCAGTGGTGACAGACACTTCCAAATGGCCCTGCTCGGAAAGGAGAGGTATCTCAGTGTTTGAAGGCAGATCCTTGCCAGCCTCGTAGATTTATGGGAATGAGAGCCCAGAAGTAGGTGAATGGGACAGGTACCTATAAATATAATGAGCCAGTCTTGCACACAGGCAGAACAGCTACATCTAGCTTTATAAATAACAGCAGCCTCTTAGTTTCCTAGGAGGTCTGGCAGTCTTACAAATGAATGTGCTGCTAGTTGTCTGAGACCAGACATCGGAAAGCTGTCCATGAGTGCTCTTGGCCCACTGTCTCTTTTTTCTCTGTCCCCGTTCCCTCTCTCTTGGTGGGAGTGGTGGAGTTTTTTTTGCTGATTTTTGGTTACTGCAACACAGACCCTGCCTGGCCTGCAATTTCTCACTGTTGCTTGCTGGAGATGAATGATTCATCAGGCCCAACCTGATAAAATTGTGCAAGCCAGTCACCAAAGTTAATCAGACCAAAAGGAAAGAGAGGAGGGAAGGGAAAAACAAAAACAGAAGGGGCCCCAGAGCAAGTTCTAATTTTCGAACCTCCCCTGGGAATTTAAAAATGCATATATTAATGTTCTCAGCCCGGCTTCTCCATCCTCCTCCTCCAGCCTTCATTGGGAAATCCGAGAGCAACCCAGGCGATGGGTTTTAAAGTGCAACTTCCGATGTTGCAACGCCGAGGAGCAGCGTGATCCAACAGGCTCCGGCTGCGGCCGCCGGCGCGCTCCTGGCGCCCGGTTTGTTAGTGGTGCTGGGGAGCAGGAGGCTGTGGTTGCAACCTGCTAATCACTTCCACTCGGATTTGTTGTGTCACACACAGCAAGGATGGAGGTGAGGGGACCGGGGAGCTGCTGACATGAATCACGCAGTGCTCTGCTGTGTAATTAGGAAGGAGCCCTGTGGTTCTCGGTGCGCTGGTGAGATTTCTCAGGCCTGAAACATAATAAAGACTGCCACCCACTTCAGCAGGGAATTAGCATCGTCCTGGTTGATCCTGAAAGAGGCTGAGAGGCCTGGTTGCTTGGGAACTGGGGTTTGGCCAGACAGGGCAAGGCAGATCGGTAGGTCACTGGGGTGGTGGGGAGGACAGACAGAGGAGGGAGAGCAGCAACTGGGAGGAGGGTGCCTGGGGGAACTCTGTGAGAAATCTGTCAGTCCCTACTTGGAGCATGGCTGCAATAATCCTGCTCACATCCATCTAAGTGTGACTAAGTGAGACAGAGTTGCATAAATGGGTGCAATGTCTCCCCTGCCTGGTTGCTGGGATCCTCAAGGGGTTCCCAGGGTGCTGTTTCTGTCTCTGCAGCTGGAGAATACCCTTTAGTTTCTCTCAGCTGGTTGCAGCAGTTGGATGCTGTGCAGGACTCACCAGCTTCAAGCCTGGCAGTCCCCTCTTGGCCACTTGTGCCATTGGGGGCTAGAGAGGGGATCCCCATTACAGTCACTTCTCTGCCACTTTATATAGCTGTGCTTGGCATCCTTGGTGCTTTTGGCTGCAGGAATTATGGGGAGCTCTTAGCAAGAGGAAATGTGTTAAACCCTGAAACCTTCCAGAATGAAGAGACTAACTAGTTAGAGAGAATGCTTCAAATCAAACCCTTTCATCAGATTGTCCTGTAATTCTTTCTAGCCTCTGAGTCCACATTGCAGTAGAGAGGCATTCCTTTTACTCTCTCCCATTTTAGGTTCATTTTAGTTCAGTTCAGTTTGGTATATTTAGTATTTAACAATATTGTATCAAAACAGCATCTCCGCATGATTTTAATTTAGAATTACATTACTGTGATACTGTCAGGATAAAACCACGTGCCAGACCCTGAGCTGCTGTGAATGAGCAGCAATCCACTGATTTCAGCAGGGCAGCACTGATTTTTTTTCCAGCCAAGGATCTGGCCCACCCTTGCTTAAAAGGAAAACCCATTTCCTCACCCTCGTTGCTGAAACACTGCATATCGAGATGTGATGTGTCTAAACCACCTCCTTTTACTTTTCACCACTTGTGTCATTTTGTTTGTGTTTTCCACCGCTCCTCATTTTTTGCTGGGGCAGTGAAACTTTTCTGTTGGTGATAATTTCATTCTAAGCTCATAGGCCTTGGCACGGCTCAGTTTTGGGAGGATGGGTTTAATGTTGCACTGATTATGAAAAATGAGGTTATCTTCTGCAAAATAAGGCTTCTGGCTGTAATGTTTTACTTCTTGTACATAACCTTTATGCTACACAAGGGAGGGAGGGGGAAGGGGAATGGGGGATGTTTCCTGCTGTTTTTTCTTCATTATGTGATGCTCAAAGAAGCCAAAGGTTGGAGTGTGATTGCACTCTTCAAGTCAGAGAGCACCTTAAGAGCTGGGTACCTCTTGAGACAAATTAGAGAATTTCAGACTGGCTCTTGTGCAACTTCTCTGCAAGATATACTTTTCATGGGCTCAATGAGAGGTACTTCATTTTTGTGAAAATGCATCTGCTTTCCACGGCACAGTTGTATTTTTCTGTTAGTGCTGTCAAACCACTTTGTTGGAAAGCCACAGATGGCAGCTGCGTTATCCACTGTATCCCTTCCTCACGAAGGGACCCATGATGATATGTGAGAGAGGGAGCCCGGCTCTGATTTCTGATCCAAACAGCCTCAGGAGTTCTTAAGGCCTGGCTTAGGGCAGGGTGATCCTGTCTGTGCATCAGCATAGTTCACACCTTTGAGAACAATCCCACTGAAGTTAGTGGCTTCTGCCTGGGTGACACTGTAATCCAGGCACCTTCCTGTGGTAAAAGGAAGAAACTCTCTTTTTGGCAGGTAAAAGGAAAACCAATGGTGTATAATGTTGTAGGTTGGGTGTAGCTGCCACTCTTCATTTACTGCAGCTGTAAAAAATTATCCACACTCCTTTGTGGAATCAGGGAGCTGAAACAATGGTGACCTCCACCTCAGCACACGTCACTGCCCAAAACAAAGGCACAGCCCCAGCCTGCCTAGGTGTGGACAGGTTTCCTTGGGAAAGCCTGGCAGGAAAGGCAGGGAGGCAGCTGGGGAGAGCCTCGGGCAGAGAAGCAGTCAGTGCTTTGTGGGGTGACTGATGGTGAAAAGGGAGCGGAAACAGGAGCAAATAAACTGGGTCCGGTGTGGGGAGGAGAGATTTTGTACCTGCTTCCTACACAAGCAGGAGTTCTGCAAAGAATTAACTGGCACTGCTGAGAGGCAGGATCCACATATGGAGTCGACCCAAGGCTCTGGTTATCCACTTGTCTGAAAGAAAGTCTCTAAAGAAAATGTAATGAGTTGGAAAACAGAAGGCATTGGCAGGAGAACAGCCATTTACCGGAATATATTTGTTGTATGGCAGTAAATGGAGGAGCCTGACTTGCCTGGCCCTGTGCAAATCCCACTAAGCGTTTACAAACCCAGAAGTGATGACTGACACAGAGCAGAGGGGCAGCAGAGGGAGAGGAAAGTGCTTTGAATGTCTCCTTTTCATTTGACTCAGTTCCAGGACGACACAGTCCACCCTAGATTAAAAATAACTACGGAAAGGAGTAGAGCACTTCTTTCTCTTTTTTTATTTCCTTTTCTTTTTTTTTTTCTTTTTAATTAAACTTCAGGTTACCTTTTGGGAGTATCACAGGTTTGATTCAGCCTGCTTATTTAACTTTCACGACAGCTTGTCATTGGAATTATAGCATTGTGGCTGATGTAATACTGTGGTGACTGTTACAAGGACCTTGGACTGCCTTCCTCATTTTAACTTGAAACTGTAAAGAAGACTTATCAGAGTCCTTGTTTTTACCTAGAAATGCTTTTCATCCACAGGCCAGAGACAGTTGGGCCCAAAGGATCAATACTGGTTTGGGATCCCAGAGTTGTGACTTCTGTCTCTCAGTGCAAGTTTGGGGAGGACTATTGGGAGCAGGGATTGATGTCTGCTGTGGCTTTCTGTCACTTCTTTCAGTTGCCTTTGCAGGTGTGTCAGTAGAAACACCTACCCCCTGTCCTTTTGAGTCTGGTTTGTGAATGAATCCACATATTTCTTGGTTTCCTCCGTTATCTCCTTGCACTACCTCACAGCACTATCTCTCCCCCACCCTTTTAGGGTGGCTACGGTTGTTCCCGATGCGTGAGAGAGGGAATGTTACACTTCCTTGTAAGGAGTGTCCACTGGCCTTACCTGCTGCTGCTTTGCCTTGCAGGGAACGTGACTTGCACAGATCCTGTTGCTTATCTGCTGTGTGAGGAAGAAAGCGTCTCCATCCAGCAGGTTGGTAGGAGTGACCGCTCTTACACAGAGATGGGGCTTTGCTGCTGCTGTTTGTTGTGATGTGCGGAGCCCTCTCCTCAGAGGTGGGAGCCCCTTGTGCTAGGCATGCACAGAGAGAAAGGGGTTGTTCTAAATCACAAAAGATGTTAAGATGGATAAGGGGAGAGTTGGGAAAAGTGGCTCATGGGCCCAGTGAAGTCGGTTAAAAGTGTGCACAAAATTTGCTCCTTCAGCTCAAAATACCAGGTTTGGACACATCATTGCTATAGTTTCACGTGCTCTAGGTGGATGTAGCCAGGGAAGAGAGATGAGCCCATCACTGCTGCAGTGGTTGTTTGTACTATTAGTTTTCTGTCAGTTCAGTTAATTGAATTGGCTCATGGAGGCACCTTCAGTGCTGGAAAGATCAGCCTACAGGGTCACAGTGCAATCCAGACTGACCCTTCCAACAGCTGTTAAATTAAGCCACTCTGGTTTACTCAATCCTAGTGCCTTTTCTTCCTTTTATGGTGGGTCCCTGAAATCCCTGAATTTCTGCAATTTTCAGGAGTCTCCCTGGGGACTGAAGAAGTAGAGACCATGCTTTTGAGTGCAATCCATTCGCTGCTGTTTGCCACTGATGAAACTGTCTATGTGAAAGCGCACGAGCAGGTGGGTAGCTCACAGCTGGAGGGGAACTCCTGAAGAGAGAGAGGAAAACAAGGAGTGTCTCGAGTGTGTTTATGAGGGCTGTTCACAGAAGTTGGCCCTGCAGTGGGAATTGATGAAGACTTAACTTACAGTCCTTCATGGTTTTATTTTCCACGGATTTTTTAAATTCAGTTTGTGCTCTTTCCATCCTGGGGTGGAGATTGCAGCACCTCCTCAGCACAGTACCTGAAGCAGCTCTTGAATTGTTTGCCAGACTCCTGCAGTTCTCACCAGAGCTGAGGTTTCACCTCCGTTCTTTAGTGTAGCTGTGTGAGGCAGATTGAAATTGCAGGGTTTCCTTGCACACACTTGTTTCTTTCTGATGTTTCATCACATTTCCCTGCTTTCAGGCAGGCTGTTATGGCTGACATAGCATGCAACTTTGGAAGGGGAAGGCTTGTTAAGTAGTTAAGGATTAGGAAGGGATAGGTAGATTGCCTGAAGGGCTTGTGGTGTCTGTCCCTGGAACCTTTTAGGAAGAGGTTGTCTGTGTGCTTCAGCCATGCTACACCACAGTAGGGCCTGTTTTAAGGTGGGATGTGAACAGCTTGTCCTTGCACCATTCCTTCACCTCTGCTTTGCAAACAGTGCTTGCTAAGATAACCAGCAATGACAAATGCTTACGGAATATTGCAAGTGTGTGAATAACCACCTGAGAAGTATTTGGAAATAGCCTCTCTCAGTATTCTGAGTTTGAATTTCCAAACAGGAGCTCCAAATAAGTAAGCAAGAGGGAGACACGTGTTCTCTTAGCTGTGGGTACCCTTTGCTGAAGGGGTGTGGGCAGCAAACCCATGCAGAGGCTCTTAGTAATCCTTGCAGGCTCTGATGTGGTCACGCAGAACCAGAGGCTTTGTGTTATGTGTGAACGCAACAACTTTACTTTCTAATACTTGGCCGGTTTTATAAACCATCTTCCTTTTTCTCTGCTCTTGTTTTCTCTCATGAAATCACCATTTCTTGTTGGTTTGTGGTGTTTTAGTGACTAGACAGGAATTTAGGCTTCTCAGAAGCACACGAGCTGTTTTGCTCTTCGGTAGTGTCCCTCCTCTGCTCATGGGCAGAGGAGACCTGGGTGGAGAGAATCAGAATCAGGAGGCTAAGGAGAACCACGGGCATGAAAGAAAGTCTCTGAAGCAGGATAGAGCGGCAGAAAAGCTGCATTTTCTCAAGGGATCTGTGCATTGCATGGAATGAGGTGATCCTGCCGTCTCTTCTGCAGTGGGTAATTGCATGGTTTTTGTGTGCTTTGCTCGTTCTTTGTGACCCACAACATGTCTCTCTTCCCAACCCTTAGCTCGCTCTTTGCTCTGAGTCTTTTGATTTGTTCTTTCTTGTTCTCTTCTGCTTTTGTGCATGAAGCACAGGCCAGAGGTGCCTGCTACCCCTCTGATATCTCCTCAGCACGACTGAAGCCAGCCAGGCTTTGAAACAGAAGCAGCTGCAACGTGGGGCCTCCCCGGCAGGTCTCCTGTCCTGCCTCCCTTCCGTCTCCGTGCACGCATCCGGAGGAGCCAGGCTCACAGTGCCGTAGCTGCAGCTTCAGCCAGCCAGAAGTCAGCTGCAGTTTGCCTCCTCTGACACTGACTCACAGGAGGGAGAAAGGTCTTGATTCACTGTCTCATGGGAAATGCTCTGGCTCCAGGCCTCCCTTAGCATTTCCTCGCTTAGACAGCAGCTCAGCAAAGCGCTTGAATAGAGTTGGTTGAGCTGCTGTCTGCAGCTCACTGCCCCCCTGCCAACAGCACAGAAAATGTCCTTGTGGCACTGACGGTTGTTTCCTGAAGAAGTGTTGACTGTGTGAAGTGGAGTTGGTTGGATATTCCCTATTCATGGCAAATACTAAAAATACTTGCTATAAATCATGACTGTTTTGGCAGAATATTTTTTCCCTTTTCAGTTTTTGTAAACTCTTTCACTTCATTAGTAGGGAAATATGCCTGTGTGATGGGGAGAGAGTTCTTTTTCCCCACTGCCAAAAGAAATGCAACATTTTAGAGAGGAAAACTTCCCATTGCTTTCATGAATAATTGGCACTTCAGAAAAAGTGCCTACCTCTATTTTTTCTACTATTGTGGAGATTTTCCACTTAGCCACCACCTTGGAGGTGCTGGCCAGCTCTGCCTTGGCTTTGATCCAAAAGTGTCTCTGATCTGCAAAACTATCCTGGAAACATCACTAGAATAGCCTTTCCTGTGAGATTTATGCTTCCTGCTGGGCTGACAGTGCAGCCGGATTTGGCGGGATTTCCCCTCTAGTGAGTGGGACATGGTGTGTCTGCTCAGCAACTGAAGTCCCAGGCTCCTCCTGAGCAGAGGAGGAACCTGTGAAGACCTCGTTCTACTGAAATACTCAAGGTTTTCACACTGAGGGTTTTACTAGTAAGTATTAAGTTAAATCCTGCATGGGTGGAAGGCAGCCTCTAGATTTGTTAATCTTATAAATGAAATTTATTGTTTGGAATACTGTGCTGGGATCCAGAGAACTATTTTGGGAAAACTAAGAATTGAAGATTGTCCATCTGGCCATGGCTGGGCAGTGTTGCTTCATTCCTTTATTCCTTCTTTAATCTGCTGTTGGCTCACCTGTGGCAGGTAGTACAGCTGGAGGTACCCTGATAGCACCAATCAGACATCAGGTGCTCTGATGGTGTTGGGGGTCACTGGGTGCCTGTCTCAGACATACAGGGAGAGAACAATTCAGATAGTTGTTGTTTTTTTTTTTTTCAATTTCCTCCCTTCCCAACAGAAAACCTGGAGCCCTGTGGCTCCAGTTGTGCTGAACTTGGTTTGGACTCAGAGAACCCATTCATTTTACATCCGTGCACCAACCACCATTTGAGTGAGTGGTTCTGCGTCATTCAAGGTGATGTTGAAACCCTAAAGCCTCTTCCTAAATCCCTGATGCCTCCTGTCTCTCTCTCTGAGATCTGACGTGTTGCAGACCTTGCACTTACGGAATTTGCCAGGCTGGAAGGTGCAGCCTTGCTGTTAGATCACATTTACAGATGGCTCATGCAAGACTTAAGCCCATATTATGTTTGTTCCTCTGTGATGCTTATATTTGTCTTGTACTTTGTCTGGGAATTTGGATTGTGTGTCTTGGCTGGGCTCTGTTGTATATGTGTAATCCCAGTTTCTTTGCTCTCCTGCAGGGACTTGCTAGGGAGCAGGAAGTAAATGGAGTGCCTTGTAGAGACAACTCGTAGGGAGAGCAGACTGCCAGCCAAAAACCCATCCAGCTACAAAAGCAGCTGTTTCAGCCCAAAGAATATGTAAGCACAATTATTTTCCTAGCACCTCATCATGCTTCCTGCAGGAACTTGGGCTGTCAGACAGGTTTTCCGTCCTGGTAGGCTGAGAAACACAGGGTGCTTATTTAGATTAGTTGGTGAATACTGCTTGGTGATCCCATGGCTGAGGGGGCTGCATGTGGGTAAGGAGGGAGAAAAGGTTCCAAGGCATGGAAAGGGGAACACTTGGGCCAAATCAATAATGGAGGGTTGGAGTCAGATTTCAGCCTTTTTCCTGTGCCTGCTAATTCCAAGCCCAAACTAGAGCAGGTTTGCTTTGCAGCTGGATCTGGGACGTGTGTGTGAGCACATGCCTCAGGCACAAGAGAAAGCAGGAATTTTCCTAGGCTGTGACGCACAGTCTACCTGGAGGACTGGCTTTGTCCTGGCTCTGGGCTGCGGGGGCGAGTCCCAGCTGTCCAAGCATCAGTCCTGTCTGGAACCTCTCCTACACTGAGAAGTACCCAGAATTAATAAGAGGGAGTGTCATTTGGGAGAGACTAATTGGCACAGTAAGGGAGTGATCTGCTCCCTATATCTCATGTGCATATCCCACTGTAAGTTTTCTTATGGAAGAAAAGTCCTCCAGATCTTGACAACAGACAGAAGGAAAATAGATTTGTTCTATCAACGATGCAGTTAAACGTGGGGGGCTGGTTCCTATTTGCTCTTTGTTCTTCCACTGGCCTAGAGTGGGGTAATTCCTGATCTCAACACTCAGACATGCCCTTTTTGCCAAGCCTCATCTTGCCCACATGGCTTCTGTCGAGGCTGTGACTGGGAGAGCAAAGCCTGGCAGCTGCTTTTCTAAGACTGTGGCATTCCACTGCTGGTGTCCAAGGATCTGCTGCAGAGCTGCTGCTTTAGGGAGCTGGTATGGAGCTTCAGGGACCTTCTGGGCAGGTCCTGGCCAGAGTTATCTGACACAAGCAGCTCTGACACAATTTACAGCCCACGGTGTTAAGATAATGCCAACTGGTGCTGTTTGGCTGCACCAGATGCCTCCTCCATCTTGCCATTACTTGGGAGGGAGACAGACTGTTCATAGTGCTGCTGTTACAAATATGTTTTCCTGCTGTGATTGAGAACAGCATCGCTGTCCTAGAGATGGACAGTGGTACCACAGCTCACAAGGAGAGCTGGATTCTCCTTTTCTTCATCTTTAGGCTCTTGCCGGGCCCATGGGACTCTAACTTACATTCTCAAAATTCTGTTTGCAGTTCAGTCCCAGCTGGCTCTGCTGGGCCCTGCATCAGCCTCCAGAAAGCCTGTGCCATGGGACAAGAGACCTTTCAGCTAGAGAAGCCAGCCTCAAGCTTGGCCCAGATTCTTAGGTAAGGGGTAAATGTGCCGCTGTTTCTCAAGCACAGCAGCAGGGGCAGGGTAGTTGTGCAGAGCTGCCGAGGGGAACGTGTGCTCACCCCTGCCCACATATGTTTCCCCTTGGGGAAAGGTTACAAAACTTTCTCTGCAACTTTGATGGCACTTGCTGTCTTTTATTGGACTCCCTTCTATTCACAACTTTGGTTGATGATGGCAGTAATTCAACAGCAATGCTTAAAGTAGTCAGCTGCTGTCAGCCTTGCTGAGTGGCTGCTTCAGGCCACCCTTTCAGAAAGCTCCAAAAACAGGGTGCTGGGGGGATGTTGCTTTTCCTGAGATTAGGTCTTATAGCCCTAAGCAAGCCTTAACTACAAAGCAGATGTTACTTTTAGACTTGATTGTCTGAATTCAGTGACACCCTTACACATGCAGCAGGATGCAGGATGCTTTCCTTCCTGGCCAAAACTGTTGAGTGTCATTTGCTGTGTCAGCCTAAAAGGCAGGGGTGAATTTCATTGGGTAAAGCGATGCCTTTGTGTGGATGAAAAACAGATGAAAGCACAGTGTGAGCCAGCAGCTAGAAAAATAAGGTACGTGGTTTAACAGTGACTGAACAGCAACAGTTGAATAACTTGTGGCTCCAATTACCAAGGGATGCAGTGGTGGTTCAATGGCTTGAAGCCTCTGAAGAAACTGTCTTGTTATCTCAACCAGAAGAAATCTGGGACATCAGATGAAATCCAAGAACATTTCTATGCAGGAGACCAATATGAATGTTCCTACTGCCTTCTTAAAATCTAGAAATACAAAAATACTAATTTTAAAGGTACTCAGTGTTGTAATCTGACATCAAAGCATCACAGCACTATGGACAGCCAGTGAATTCCTCCAGGCTGACCAAGGGGTGATAAAATGCATTTCAACGTGCAGACGTGTAGGTGCTGCTTCTGCTTGCTGTTGAGTTGACCCAATGGTATTTGAGAAGTGCTGTGGATCTCTGAGATCAATCCAACAGATTGTGGGATCAGGGAGACCTATGACACCCTCAGAGAAACGGAGAAATCGTGGAAGTCAAAGGTTTGGGTAATAGGATGAGGAATTTAAAGCCCCATGTCTGAGTCATAACTTTGTGTGGCCCTTCTGAGAAGGGGACCTTGTGGTTTTAGAAGAGCAGTAGTTTTGCTTTCAAAGTGTTCCCTTGGATTTCAAATGAGGGAAAAGTGATAGTAAAAGAGGAATGTTTGTGTGTGTTTTCTTCCCTTTTGTAAAAGCCTTGTGACAGTTCAAGTCAAATTCACTTCTGAAGAACAGAGCCTGGTCAGAGGGGTGGAATATGATGTCTTCCCACCTCAAAAGTGGGAAAGCACAAAGCCCCATCCCATTCTGCTGTGCGTGACCTTCTGAGTCCAGACATGTAAGCTCCCATAAAAAAATGGAGCAGTCTGGGACACTTCAGTCTGGAAAATAAATTATTTGGGGAGAATGTGCCAGAGACCTACAAAGTCTGGAGCTGCATGAAGTGAATGGGTAGGGACTGGCTGTCACTACCTCTTCCCGTGCAAGGATTTGGTGCCAGCAAATGTGGGCAGTGGGGTCAGATTTCAAATAACAAAGGGAGCTGGTTCTGGATGTACCAAGTCCACGACCTGGTATTCTCATCTAAGGGTGCTGTGGGTTCAAGGTGTGTTCTTGTGTTCAAAGGCAGACTGTAGTGTTTGAAAGCAAGATTTGTTAGGGACCACTAAATAGACAAACCCTTTAAGGCAAAAAAAGATCTTGTCAGCTAAAAATGATTGAAGGCTAAATAAATAGCTTGGGTTTGGGAAAGGAAGTACTGCATGTTTTTGTCCTGTTCTTCCTCTTTCCTAGGTGTCAACTCATAGTTTATGTTGGAGGCCGGGTGGGCAGGTGGATCCTTGGTGTGGACTCATATGGTTGATGCAGGCTTTCCGAGATATTTATGCCTGGAGAAAATAATGTTCTTTTTTTTTTTTTTAGTCTCACAAAAGATGCATCAGCAAAAACAGAGCTTTCTAGAACATCCCAAGGATGACTGATTTCCTTATAAACCCTAAATTGTTTGCAGTCTCAGATTATTTCCTTAATGCCCTCACTGACTGTATAAGCAGTAAATGGGGAAGTTTCAGCTTGCTCAGGGAAGTATCCCCTGAGTAGTAGGAAGTATTTCCCTGAGGAAAAAGGACTTCTGGGGAGGAGTGAGGCTGCCATGCACAAGAGGGGCCATAAGACAAAGGGGAGGTCCAGGGAAAGGCACTACAGTGGGAATTTGGAAGCGTAATGTTTGACAAGTTATATTTTTTTGAGAAGTTTCAGCTGCCTACAAACTGATAGGTAGGTTGAGAGAACTGGGCAAGAGCTGGACTGGGCTGAGGTAGGAACTGGTGATGAAAAAGAAGCTCTATGCTGGAAGGTGTGGGCATGTTTCATTGCCCTATTTCCTCTTGAGCACAACCAACCCAAAGGAGCAATGCTGGCTGTTGGTTTTCTCAGAATGGGAAGCCAGACTCTCTACTTGCCACATATTGGTGTCAGCAGATCTGACAACTCCTCAGAGGGGTTTTTGAGCACTGCTTAATGTCATGTCTAAATGGAACTTGTGTCAGAGAAACACGTATTCCCAGAACTGTTTTTCTGAAAGTAAAACTGCAGGAGTTTTCCCTTTATTTTTCACTTCAAAAAGATTAACTTCATAAATCCTGTACCTGGCAGAACCTGCCTCTCCCTTTGTGGTGGCTTGAGTGTGCTTTTGCTGCCGGATCTGCGTACACGAGGGATCAGAGAGCAGGTGACTTCAACTTAACCTTCCCTCTGAGCTTGAAGAACAAGCCAAGGCAATACAAAAGGGACCTTCCAAGAGACTTGAGCAGCTGCACAGCCCTTATACTGGCCCCATGATCTGTTTATCTTTTGCCTTCAAGGAAGAGACTTAGGGGAAGCTCCCCCAAGTGGGATGGCTTAAAAGACTGTATCCTCTGCTGGGAAGTGCACATGCTTTTTTCTTTATAAGCCATTAGATATATTTTTCCTCTCTCTCTCTTCCCCTCCTTCTCTGGCAGCAGGATCTCTGGCTGTTGCATGCTTTTCATTAAATCTTTCTGATTGTAAGCTTGTATGTTCTGACCCAGGGTCAGAGAGTACCGTCGCAGGGATACAGCTCAGCAACAGAATGGAGAGCTTTTGCTGTTTTTGATTATTGGACATCACCAGTTACTGCAGAGAGCATTCTTGTCTGGGGTCTGAAGGTGAGTTAAATGTCACCCAGAAAGGAGCATTCCAGGATGCTCCTGAAACACTGCACAACTCCTGAGTTATGAGGGAGCCTCTCTATATGCACAAGTTGTCTTGGCCGATTTCCAGCCTCTCTAATGCTACTGTCTCTCTTATCCCACATGTTCCGCTTTGGCAGTATCCATTGGAGGAGGTTATTTGACTTCCCTTGCTGATAGGAACAACTGCCACCAGTTGTGTTGTTGGGTTTAGGTTGTTTGTATCTAATGAAAGCCCCACGGTTAGTGACAAACTCAAATAACAAGTGCTTACTCAGCTCTGCAGCTCTGTTATCAGAAGGTATAATCACTTCCTGAATCTTTGTTTGTCTTTGCCTCCGTGCTGCTGTGCTGATGCTCTGGGAGGTGCCCTGCTGCTCCTGCAGCTGCTTTTCCCTGCCCTGAGGCACATCAGCATGCGGGGAAGAAAAGCAGTTCCTGGTTATTGCTTCACCTTCTTTGGATGCCTAAGACACAGGCTGCTCTTTAATATAAAATATCATCCCTCTTATTTCCCAGGGAGGAGACAAGGTACCTTTATGCCTATTATGAAGACTAAAAGGAACAGCGGCAAAACCCATCGGTAACCTCTGGGCTCCCTGGTATGAACAGTTGCACTTAGATGGCTCAGGGACTCCGTTTAAACTCAGTCCATGACTTTCCACTGCTCCCTGAGCTGTGGTGTAGGTGTACCATGCAGCTGTGCCTGGCCATGGACCTCAGACTGGGACCCTGATCCGTGGACTGACTTCCCAGTTTGATGTCTGACCTGCCTGGTGACCACTAGACTGTGTCTGACTGTGGTTACTGTCACTGGAGCAGACTGACCTGCCCTTTGAGTTGCTGCCTTGACCTGCTCTGTAACCACAAGTGCTCTTGGACTCTGGGTCAGCCCTGACTGCCATCCCCTGGCTTGGCTGCTGGTCTCGCTCGTGTCCTGTGGGATGGGGCCCTGGCTGGCTGGCCCTGCCTTGCTGAATTATCCTCCTTGACTCCTCATCCTGTAGGGAACTGCCAGCCCTTCCTGATCCCTGACCCTTGAGAGGTCTCTACGGAGAGGTGATTCTTTGGAAAGACTCATCTTGGTGTGAAACACTTCCTCAACTAGCAGCCCAGCAAAACAGGAGCATGTGACCTTGGGGATATCCTGTCTGCCCACTGGGGAAGGGGACACTGTGCATCAAAGCTGTGCCTTCCTTCACATCTCCAGTGTGGTAAATGAGTTATCACCAACTCATTATTTGCAAAATTAATTAGCACTTCAGCCATGGGATGTGGTGCATTTCATATCTCAGCAGGCTGGCCAGGCAGGAGCTTCTCTCTAACCTCAGAAAAGGATGTATGGGGGTTTGTGGGTTTATTTCTTGTTTGCTTTTTAAGCTGCAAATAGTGCTTTCTGTTGGAATGAGTAATCTGCCCTGTACTGTGGGGCTTGCAACCTTCCAGGACAAAAAGAGAAACCATTCTTTTACAGAATTCTTGCTAAAAATATTCCCTGAAAAATATGAGGAACTTGTGATTGCTCACTTCTTAGAAGCAAAGATCATGATAGATGCATTTACAGAGCAGAAATAATAACAATCAACAACAGACAGGGGAAATGGTTCCTCTGAGAAAAGGAGCCAGACTAAGGGAAGAAAAATGCTCCATTTAAATAAGTACGTTTTATGAGAAGGAGGAGGAGAAACTGCCGTGAAGGCAGGGGTGGTAAAGGAGGTAGGATGACCAAGGGGTAGGGAGCAGCTGCTGGGGAGGGGATGTGCCATGTCAAGAGCCCATCTGCGAAGTGAAGCCTCCCCTCTGGTAAGGCTGCAAACCTTGTGTGTAAACTGAATTGCTGCAGCATTGTCCCATGGGAGGCCAGGCCTGGCTAAGCAGAGCTGTGTGTCTTTCCCTGGGGCAGCTGCCTCAAGGGAGGGAGCAGAGGTTTCCTTGGAGAGGCACTGCCACATCACTCCACTCACTTGGTGTTCCTGCTTGTTTCCTCCCAAAGGACCAGTAAATGCATTTAGCTGAGTGTGGCAGCTTCTGACAGCTATTGCTGTCTCAGGGGGATGGAGAGAGCTGTACAGAGGGGAATGGCTCTCCTAGAAAGGTCTGCACGGGGCTGCAGTGCAAGAAACCTCCTCTCACCTGTGGTGTGTGCTTGTAATTCAGCACTGGTTTGTACTAATCCTTCCTGCTCCCCCTTCTTCCCTTGCTGAGCTTCTCTCAAGCTGATGGCAAATAAAACATAGTTTCCCTCTTTCTTGAAAAGCTCCTAAAATCAGCTGTGATTGCAGACAGTGGAGGTTGAAAGCTCTTGCCAACCTTCAGAGATTTATAGCAAAATCCTCCCACACGTGCTCTATGCTTCAGAGGGTGGAGTATAAAGGGTGTTCTGGGGATGGCTGGGAGATGTGTATGTGACTTTTGGAGATACCCCTTTGCAACTGAAGGGTAAAGTGGGACAACTGTTGTCTCTGGGAGTTTCTGCTCTCGTGTTTCTTCCCAAATGAAGGGGTTTGGGTGACCCCAGCAGCCCCTGTTGTGTCTGTGTGCTGTAGCCCCAGAGGAGCCCTATCGGGTGTACCAACACACAGCTCACAGGGCACAGGTCCTTGTCGAAGTAATAATTCACACCATGTTCCTTTGAAGCTTTTCTAACTATTGTGAACACAAATGAAAGCTGAAGAATCTTATTGTTGCAGAAATAAAAATTGTTTTCCCACAGAGTCTCAGAAGAGTGCTATTGCATTGCTTGAGATTCTGGACTGGATTAAACTGGACTTCTGAAACTAGGGAGATGTGAACAATTTGAATCACAGCTGAAGAAAATGTTCTTGTGATCCCTTGTGAAACATAATTCACTTACCCAGATAATGGGTGTTGTGTGACTTAATTATTGTAAAACCAGAATGTATTCTGTTCCTACACTTGGTTTCCTTTTTCTCTGCATTTTGTCAGGCAATTTCTTCCTTTGAAGATCTTAAATGTTATCCATATTATTACTGTCACTATTCTGTGCAAGTAAAGAAATGCATTTGTGCCCTGATTATAAATAAAATCCTGAAATTATCCCTAGCTTACCTAAGTTAGGGCTTCTAATGTAGGGAATGTGTTGGAGCTGACCTGGTGTTCGGAAAGTAATTCCAGCTCTTCAGGTACTGCAGAACTCCTCTGTCAAGGCTTGTTCCTGCAACCTGGACTGTCCACAGTGTCAGCACAGGGGAAAAGATGGGTTCTTAACATGTGTTTAATAACTTGTATGTGCCCTGCCAGGTCAAGGGGGATCCTCAGCTTCCTGACACCTCTAAATTGAAGCGCTAACATCTTGCATTACGAGATGTCACCTGTCACCCGCTGACTGAAACCAAGAAAATGCCATTTCTGTTCCAACAGTTAAGAACTACTCAGATGTGATGTTCTCCTTTACTAGGCTGCCCTGAGACAGCATAGCAGCTGTTGGACTTTGCAGGAAACTCTGCTCTGAACTGGATACTGCTCGAGGTGAACCCAGTTCCCCTTGTTTCTCTTTACCAGATGGGTGGGGATGTGGTTCCCTCTGAGAACCATGAATCAGCTAAAGATACACAACACTTCTTCAGGGAGAGCTGGCTGGAGTAATGATCTCTTGCTTCCAATCGCCTTTTGAATTTGATTTTGAGGCAAGTCTAGATTACCACCCAGGAGTTGTATATATTATCATGACTCAAAAATGTCTTTAGGGAACATTCTGTTCTGTAATGCTGATTTGCCAAACTTATCTGCACACCAGTTCACAGAACTTTCCATCCAAAACTGAGATGATTTGCTTTCAGATTGACCAAAGAGAGTGTCAGCTGCAGAATTCTTCTGTGCTGGGGTCTCACAATGAGATACTGCTGCTACCTCTAAAGATCTACATTTTACATGTGTTGATCTAGAGTAATGGTAACCTCAACCTGCCCATCACCTGCAACACTTGGGAGGGATTCCCACATAGTGCTACCTCCCACATCACTGGAAGATCTGTAGGATAAGAATGCTTTCCCTCAGACACAGATTCTGACTTGTGCAAGAGGCAGGATTTGGATATGAAAAGCTTTTATGGCAAATCTTATATTCCCAGCTGGTCTGGTTTTGAAAGACTGCTACTCTTACATTAGACATCCCTTGACCTGCTGTGTTTTCCCTTCAATATATCCACCTATTTCATAAATTAAAAGTAGATACATGGTCAACTAATTGTTTCTTCAATATACCTCTTATGGTGGATGCTTCCTTCCATGCATCATGGATGCATGATAATAATACATTCATTGGGAGGGGAGCTGTGAATTAAGAGCTTTGTGGCGGCCACAAGCAGTTATTTTCTTCCTTATTTTATTCTGCAGGATGCCATTAACCTGATGCCTGTTATCTTCCCGGGATAAACTATAATCAGAAGATGGGGAGAAGGAATCCTATCTTCTGATTTTGTGTGAGCCTCAGCAAACTCTTCCCTCTCCTTTCTTGTAGTTGTGAAATAAGCAACTAATAGAAGTAACTTGCTTCTTGAGTCAGTGCACATGGCTTGACCTGGAGGCTTGCGTGTCCTGAACTTGAGAAGGCAATCCTTAGCTACAAGCCTGGATCTGTTATGGAAAACATTCACAGGTACCAGTCCTCCAAAACTGCAGACAGTTACATGTCACTATGCTTTACAGCTCTTCCTTTTTGAAAGAAGTTGTCATCACTGATTAAAGATGTCTCTGAATTGAGGGATTTGCTTTAATATGGCAGTCACATTTCCAAATAACAAGGAAAAGCAATTCTACAAGATCTAGGAAGCTTGACACAAAAAGTGCAACACAAAAAGTTGCTAGATACTGTAGCTGGGAAGTGACAGTCAGACTTTTCCACAGTGTGCTCCCGGTAAATTAGCTGGAAGGTGTGACTGGAGGAATGGTTAGCTGAATGTAGACAGTCTTCCTTCCAACACTGCTGAGCCTGGTGCTTTGTTGCTCCCTTTCCCCTGTTCAGTACTAGAGGAAGGATGGGGCCAGTGCTCTTTGCTGTCTGATAGAAGGTGAGTCCTGCCAGTGCTGCAGAAACGTAGAGGTTAGGTCAGGGTGCTTTCCAGGGTCCTTTACAGGTCATCTGGTTGCTTTCCAGGTTTCTTGTGTTGCAAGGGAGTGGTCAGCAGTCATGTGAGGTGGTGGCTCCCTCAGAACACGAGCAGGAACAATCTGTGAGGAAAATATTTTGAAGTATGGAAAAAACCCCATCATGAATAATGTAAAGATTGATAATGGGATTGAAAATTTAGTCTTCATCACAATGAGGTATGAACTCCGGGTTGAAAATCTGCTGTTCCACAGACACAGAATGGCTGGTTGATCTCTGTTCTTATCTATGAGATACGTTGTCAGCTTTTCCACTGACCACCTCATGGCTTCTTCAGACAGCTGGATCAGCTTGTCTTCTGCTGGCGTGACCTATTAGTTATCAGTTCATTATCAAAGGATTTACTAAAAGCTTACTCCAGAGGCCAAAGGGTCAGTGTCCAGCACTTCATCCATTATCCCTAAGAGGTGAATTGTGGGTGGCATTTGGCCCTTGAAGTAACCTGGACATGTGAGAGGCAAGCCCGTCTCACCTGTGGGCTCGAGACACAGGTGAAGTGTGTAAATGGCTGTCTGCCATCATTTGGTTGATCCCAAGTAGGAAGTTAAGTGTTTGCTTGCTCATGGTTCCCATATCTTCTGCTTTCCGGCCCCTCTAGTGAACATAAAGCTTGGTTTTGAGGTGGGACAGCAGGTTCCACCGGCCCAGCTGAGAAGCAGTGAAAAGAACTTGCTTACTGTGGTCTATAGACTCAATTTTCATACCTCATCACCGAGAAATACTTGAGAAAAAGCTCAATAGCTCAGCCTTTCAAGCTGATTTCTGAAGTTTATGCTTAGTTGGACAGAAAGACTCGTGGGGTAAACACGTTCAGAAACAGTCCTGACAAAATGGAAGGCTGAAGCCTGTCAAATGCACAGCAAATTCAACAACTAAACAGCCCAGGTGATTGCTGGAGAGAAGGAGCTGGGACTTGTTATCTAAAAGAAGGCAAATATTGGCTAAGGGCTGCTGCTATGAGACATTCATCTTCAACCAGACACGTGTTCAGAAAATTATGTTTGTTTCTGTCTTCCTCATCAGACATTTAATGAAAAATAATTACAATAGATTGATCCTCTTGAATGTTCTGAACTTATTATCCCAAACCTAAAAACCCTTCAGGCACATCGCTACTGCTTTTCTCTTGTAAAAAGGTCACATCTGAGCAGACTGAGCAGACACTCCTTCAGAGCTGAGTGTTGGCAGAAAGAGTCATTCACATCCCAACCAGGGTGTCCTCTTGTGTGGGACAATCTCATTAATGTTAAGAAGCTTCTGTAGTTTTGGACACTTGAAAGCTGAGCAAAATCTTCAGTTGATAGCTCCAGACATACTTGAGTTTGGTAAGAGATTGTGAAAAAAGGGATGACATATTATGAATTTTACAATCCTGTAAAAAAATTGCGATTTTGGAGAATTTTGCAGAGTAGAACTTGAATCTGCAATTTATTTTTTTTTTCCTGAAAAATCCGATCTTCTATAAAATACAAACTGTTTCACAGTAACTGATTTCTCTGGTCCCTTCTGGATGGGAAGGAACTACAGTATCCTGTGATGCTGAACAAGATGTGCTAATAGAACTTTTAATACTGTATTTCCCTCTGTCGCCCAACAAATTTGCACCTGTTGAAGGGCTGAGTAGAGGACTGAAATGTTCCCTTTCCCAAATCATCAGCCACAGGAGGAAGAGAGGGAGCTTGATGGATTGTTTCTCGTTACACGGGAAGAGAGGTGCAGAGGAAAATGGGCAAAATGTCTTAAGGATTATGTTTGGTGCTTTGGCCGTGCAGAGACAATGTTCTTTGGCAGCTATCAGGTATTTTTCCAATGAAACACCATTGTGGGGGCATGGAAAAGAGGGTAAAAAAACCACAAATAGTGATGAGACTTATAATTGGCAAGAAACCATGTTTTTGAGGGCTTATGGGGAAAGGCTGTCATCTAGTTATTGTGAAAGACTAAAGTGGTCTTATCTATGCACCGGCCTTTAAAAACAATGATGCTGTGTCAAAATTCCCCCTGTGTTTTTTTTTTTTTTCAGTGCAATTGTTTTCTTTTCATCAAGAGTTTTGGGAAGTAAGATGTTGTGGTTTTCATCTCTTAAAGCTGTACTGTTTGGAATGCAAATTGCTCAGGTCAGCGTTTTTTCCCCTGTAGCTTTTGTCAGAACAGCATTGCCTCTGTATATCACTTTTTATCTCTACTTTTCCCTCTGTCCTGAGGTGCTGCCTTGCCATCAGTGCCCTCAGAAGCACCTGAGGGCCCTGTTTCTCTGCCCCGTCCTGAGACAAACCAGCTTAGGACTGTGTGTTGAGTGAAATGGTCAGCCCTTGATCCTGGTCTCAGAGTAAATGTCTGGGCCAAAGAGTTCCTTGCTCTGGGAACTAAACACATTTTCACCTTTTAAGCCCAAGCAGCTCTGTCAGAATTAATTAGAAACACGAACCTGCACTTGTTCTGGAGTGGGCTTTTGCTGTTTCTTACTCAGTGAATATGCTAGGAAGTAGTTTATATTGTAATGCTGACTGTTCAAATTGAAAATAACAACTGCATTTTTGCAAATAACCAGAAAGCATCGCTGCTGAGTGCATCACTGGTGGTAACACACTCAGAGATAATCGTACTGTTGAGTTATGTTAACAGAGTTTCGGGGAAAACTTAGATTAAACTGCAACTCCCATGAACTTGGGACAGACAATGGCCTTGGAAAACATTCACCATCTGAATCCTGCTTGTCTCCAGATGTCTCTGGGTCATCAGTAGGTGAATGATTTTTTTTTTCTCTTTCATTCCTCTGATTCAAGTGGGAACAACCATCACAACTTTTAAATTATGGTTTCCAAAAGATGTTTTGCCAACTCTGAGCAGGGGATTGCAGCATAATGTCACTTTGATGGACTTGTGCTCTTAGTGAAACTGATGGAAATGTGAGTGTGGAACGGGGAGAAAATGCTTTATTTTGAGCTGCCCCTTCCACAGGGCACTTCAGTTGCCTCAAAGCCTTTAGATCAAACAGTCTGAAAGGGCAATCTGCAAGACAAGAGAGAACGGGAAAAATGCAGAGCACTAATGGCTGGGAGTGCCGGAGGGAAAATCCATCCCACCGTCCTGGGAAGCGCAGCACTTGCACCCTGCAGGGGAAGGGTGAAATGCAGCTCTCCTGGACAATGTCTTCTAGGGAAAATTCCTTCTTGGCCGAAAGGTTGGCACCAGGAGACAGGTGAGACATTCCTCAATCAGCCTTTGAGGAGGAAATTGAAAGCAGAGATAGGAACAACCTGTGGGCAATTTGGATTGCTTTCATTATTCAATTAACTTTGTATCAGTGTGGGTGACGAGAAGATGGAGAGTTCTGATAATGCAGGGGGCTATTACACGGGAATCCTCTGGACTTTCAGGACTTTTTGATGACTTGCCTGATAAGAAGATGGTACTGAAATGAAAGCCAGAATCATTGTATGAGCCCTTCAGTTAAGTGCTGGGTTCAAGGAAAATGGCAACTGATGTTTGGTAAAGACGTTTCCTTAAGCTCCTAGGCTAACCTCAGCTGGATTTCTCTGCTTGCCAATTACTGTTTCTCTTAAAAATTTTACTCAGCTGAGTGGGGATCAACCTGGTGTTCCTTACAGGTTTAGCCACACTCTAGTTTTAAAAACCACTGCACAGAATGCCACCTTCCTTTCAGAGCAGTGAGTAGAGAGAAGCAGTGATAGCAGATGGCTCAGGAGATGTGAGCCCAAGCAATGACCATGCCTGGCTTTGCCAGGGAGAAGTGGACAAACCATGAGTGAGGGAGCTGAGCTGCTGTCCAAAATCTGGGGCAGACACCTTCACATCTTTCATTGCTAAGGACTGCCTACCAGCACCTAACTTCTGGCTGTAGATGCCAGGAGAAAGAAGCATGCCATGTACGCTTTCAGTAATGGTAGGGAGGGTCAGGCTTCCCCCAGACCCAGGTACAATTAAATAGGGCTGTCTGCAATGCATATGAATAGGGTAGTTGGAGCCCTTAGCTTTGTAAATAACCATTTATACAGGCTTTTGAAATGCGGGGGTTCTGTCAGCACTGCTGTTATTCAGACTTTCCACCCTTCTCTTTGTTTCTTGCGTTGCTCTGTTGCAGAACAACGCAGAATTAGTGATAAAGCTGTGCTTGAAATAAAGCCTGGCATGCACACAGATGATTTCATGGCCTCGGCCACCTGGTGTAAGGAAGGGTCGCTGTGGGTTGACCGGTCCATCCCAGCGCGAGGATGCACTAATTTTGTGGCAGGTGGTAACTATTACCTCTGATTTGGTGGCTAGAGGAGCAGGGGAAGAACTCGAATCCGAGTCAGACAGGGGAAGAGGGGCTCTCTGAAATTAAGATAGAGCTGTGCTGGTTGAACAGCTTTAAAGTTTCTTTGTTTGGAAAGCTCTGGCACTTTGCAAGCGTGAGAAGGGGAGAGGAGGGAGAACACACCTGACTTCTCATGCGTGCGGTAGGTTTCTACTATTTTTACTTTTTTTCTGTCTTGTACTGATAGACCCTAAACAGTTTGGAGCTGTGGGCCTACGTGTGCCTTTTCAGGCTGTGGCCAAGCTGTGAAGGCATCTCTTAAGAATATTTTTACAGAGAACTTGATAAGTAATGAGTTGAGATCTGCCTCAGGGCATGTGATGTTGTCCTGGGTGCTGTTTGGAAGCAGCATCACCCTGAGATCTCCTGAGTTAAAGGTGATTATGAGTGAACAGATGATCTGTTTTTTTACTGACTGGTTATTTTATCTGTACCTGGGGAAAGAGCTCTAACTTCCCCTCTAGTTCTCAGCCCTTTCTCAAGTGCATTTCCATCCCTTTGGTACTTGCCTTGGGACTTCTTGCCTGAGTTGTTCAAGTAATGGGTCTGCTGTTCCTGGCTTTCTGTTGCTGAGTGCCTGCCCAGGTTAATGGGAGATTAAAGCTTCTCTGACCATCCTTTTGTTCGAAATGCTTCAGGAAACTCTACAATTTCAGCTCATGTACTTAGACTTTAGCGGTGTTGTGTGCTGCTGATGGAGAGGCAGAGCACATGGCAGCAGGGAATGCTCCTGCCCAAACACATCACTAGTGGCTGGATCCCAACCTGTGAATTATTTGGGTCCTTGTTTGCTCACAGGTCTGTAGGATTGCGGAAAAACTGTTGGATAAGCTGTAAGGGAGTTGGAGTTTTCAAAATGCAGGAACTGAGAGCTGAAAAAGCTGTTGCCCTGTGGGCAATTTTGAGAAGGGGAAATGAGTTATTCTTCCAGGTGGTTTCTGGTCCTCTCCCTCTGTAAAGTGCTGGTACAAAGAAACTTGTAGAGAATAATAAGAGGGGGCTGCCCAGTCAGCAGGGGAATTGCAGACTGAGGAGTCCCAGTCTCATGGTGCTAAAGTCCAGGAGCACTAAGAACACAGCCAAGTAGGAGAGAAGCACAGTCTGTTAGTGGGGTTTGCTCATAGCTCTGAGATCTGTTAAACCTGTGTCAAAACCCTGCAGACAAAGGTGCTGACCAGGATGCTCAGCACCGTGAGAGGAGTTCATAGATGCCAAACAAGCAAATAAGGGGACTGTCTCCAACACAGATGATTCAGCTGACAGATGATGGCTCTCTGCGCCCATGGGCAGGAGGTGGGATGAGACTGATTTTAATTGAAGTTCCTGGGACTGCTTGCTCAACTGCCTTGTTTCAGTGATAAATTACAGCATATTCTGAGAATATTGTATAGGCTTGAGTGGTGGTGGGTCAGCTGCAATAAAATGTCCCCGAAGTGTTGGTGAGATGATGATTAAGCTTGTAATAAGCTAAGATGCCATGTGCTGTACGTAGTGATCAACAACAAAAAGAAGCAGCAGGAGAAGGACGGGACAGGAAGAGCAGTGCTTCTGGTGAAGAATTTATAAAATGGTATTTTGTGTTTTTGCAGAGCATGTGGAGCACGTGGGTGGTTTGACTGGAACATATTTAGAGTTCTGTCCCTGTCATGGCTGAGGGAGTGAGCGATGGGTGTTCCAGGGAGCCTGTTCCTCGCAGGCAGCACTGCGTAACAGATACGTGTACGAGCCGCCCTTAGTGTGTCCACTGCTCCTAAAATGGGAACTCTCGTGTACTGCACGAGGTTCCAGGGCTTCATGCAACACAAGCAGGAGAGAGAAAGAGGGTGCAGAGCAGAGCTACAGTGCCCTAGGGAGGCACAAGGTCTCCCTGCTTCTCAGTCACTGGTGCAAGGACCACCCTCCTTGGCCTGGCCCACCCCTGGGGGTTTGTTGGTGTCTCAGTAGTTCCTCGGGAGCAGCTTTTTAGACTTGAGCAGCCCTGAGCTGTTTCCATCCTCCCCTGCGATGTCGCAGATACCTCTGGCATGACTCTGAGTCAAACTGTGTCAGTCAGCCGGCTCAGGAGCACATGCAAATCTCATTTAGGCTTTTACTGAAAAGATGCACAATTCCCTCAGCGCTTGTATAGATTTTCCACAGTGTGGTGTTTGGCTGCTTAGTCACAGAGTTATCTTTATGTTTTAAGAATAGATTTGACTATGATCTCCTTGGCTGTACTGCAAAAGGAAGACTTTATTTGTCTTAGCACAAACACCTTGGTATAACTATCAGATGTGCCAACAAGCATGTGTTTAATTAAACAGGCTCCTTAATAGGTTTTCTTATCATTGTAGTGCTCTGCACTTCAGCCAAGTCTCTTACAGGACTATTTAATGAATTTTTGAGGCTATCTGACAAGTAATGTTCTTTGTTTGCTTGTTATGTAAAATTCATTAATGTTTCCCTTTGCATTGGGTATATTGAATCACAAATATTATTACTTAATTACCTTATTGCAATTTACAGGGTGGTGGATGTAGGTTTTTCATTTACTGATCTTATGCAGAACTAACCTGTTTAAAACAAGCAAGCAAATAGAAACTCAAGTTGTTTTGGTATCCCTGCTGAGAAATACCTCCCCTTGATCCTCACCACCTGGGGACTTTTCCATAACTTGCTAACCTTTATTTTTTTCCATAGAAAGGGAGAAAACCTGCTAGCAGTAAACAAAGCTTTAGTTTTAGGGGATTGGCAGGGCTCAATCAACTTCATAACTTTGAGCACAGAACTTTAAATGTATATTATCTTCTTACAAGCAGGTCTCTCTAGTATGTATTTCCTTTGAGTCTAACAGAAATATTCTGGTGGTAATTTCCTACCTGGTATACTTGGCAGTACTTCCCTCAGCAGCTCCCAGAAAGGGACAGAAAAGTACCCCTTTTGTTTTTCCTATGCTTACAGAGGAAAAAATAATAGCAGTAATGTGCCCCGAGCATAGAAGAAATCTGTGGCAGAGACACAGGACTTTGCCAGAGTTCTTAATGGCAGAATCATCCTTTTCTCCATCTTTATTGATTTTCAGATTACATCATGCTCCCTTTTTGGGTTTTACCCTCATTATAACTTGAGAAAAGTTGAGCTGCTTCAGTGGTCTCTCTCTTTCCCTTCCAGTTTCTTCCTACAGCTGCCTCGTTTGCTCCTTGTTCTTAGTTCCTGCTATGCAGTTCACTGAACTCCTTTGGAACTGAGTTGCTGCTGGTGAAGGCTGGACCCATTTGGAAATCGTAGCCACAAAAGCCAGACTTTCCAGTGTAATCATGCCATTAAAGCCCCTGAGGGGATTTTTTTAAAGCTGGCTTTATCTGACCTGCAGAGAGAAGTGCAGGGAGAGGCTGTTGCACCATTGTTCCTCCTGCTGATGACACAGGCTGGGATTGCTTCTCCTTGAACGCTGCCTGTGTTGGGGCAAAGCTCGACTTTGTCATGTCCTGATCCCTTAGTCAAGACCACAGTGACCACACGGAGTTAGAGCAGCCCCGAGGCTGCTCCCTTGTTCTAACACGTGCCATCAGCAAATTGTTCAGAGATCAAATCTTTGACTGGACTGACCCAGCGTCTCAGCTTCCACACAGAATGTAACCACTTGGACTGGGAGCAGCCAAGTTGGATTTGGACTTTAGCAACATGAGCAACTACTTAGAAAATTCAGAGCCTTATTTCCTTGCTTTGATACCCTTTGTCCTCTCTTCTGTCATTTCATGTTCCAGGACATGACTGTAGATTTTGCTGGAAACAGTCAGTCTCTCTGGGAGTTACAAATGTTCATGTAGTCTCATCTTCATTTTTGGATCAGAGGAATGGATTTTTAAGTGAAGAGGAAGTTTTCTCATGCTGTAAGATTTTTTTTCAAGATTTTCTTTTTCAGGATTTCCCTCCCAAACTGGAATGAGTTTTATTGTAGTTTTGTGTTTCCTGGTAATTGAAAAACAAATCCCAACTGGTTGGCAGCAGCAGAAAAGGCACATAAGGTATCCAAACTTTCTAAAACAAGAACAGTTCTGACCTGTTTCAAGACGCCTCCCCCTCCCAAAATGTTAAACTGGGAGGTAGCTGAAACTGCTCTGTTCCCATAGCTGGATTAGATCTCAGTGAATCAGAAATATGAGAAACCTTCTTGGGGAATTCCTGGCAGGCTGTACTCTGGCATCACTTGCTGACTAAGTTGGGAGCTTCCTCAAATGCTATCACTGCGTAGGACAACAGGTCAAAGCCTTGGTGCTGCAATCCTGGAGCCCAGCTGTGGCTCACAGCTTTGAGGATCAGGAAAAGCCCTGTCGCCTTGTAAGTTCCTTTTATCCTCCAAATCCCCCAGAATGTAAAGGAGCTCAACCCTCCGATCCTTGAGGGATGTTCCTGCCCAAGGAGAGGTGACCTGAGGATGGTGCAGGGAGAGCTCAGGGCAGCAGTGGTAAAACAGAAGGAAAAGTGTGGGGTGCACTGGTGCCCAGCTACTGCCTTGTGTTGCTGATAGCTTGACATAAAGTGTTCCAGCACTCACGTAGATGGTGGATCTGGGATGAGGGCAAACTGAGCCCCAGACTGCTGCTCTCCCAGGAATGTTGATGGATGCTGGGCTGCCTGAGAGCGTGGGGCATCAGGCAGGAGTGTGGGAGCCAAAACATGCACCTGCAGCCTTCCAGACACTGAAGAGCCTCTTGGCTGTGGGGTACAGACTGACCATGAAGCTGCAGGGAGGACAGATGGAAAGCCTTTTCTAGAAAAGGCTGTGGGGTTTGTGTTCCTCAGGAGCTCACCAAAAGTTGTTGGAATAAACTGGAGAGCAGCATTCATCCTGGGATGCATTAGACACTGGGAGAGAGATATACTTTTGGGCTTTTAATTTAATTTGTCTCACGTGACATGCCTGCCTTTTCTCTATTTAGAGTTATCTTGTCCTGTTTATACCTTTTTAGTGCTCTAATAAAACCCAGCCATGGGGCCAGAAGCCTTCGACTTCTGGCTTGGCTGACTCCAAGACCAGATGTGGCAATTCCACCTCCCAATCAGATTCAACCCAGTCCCAAACAGCTTTTAACTGATGAAGAAACAGAGACAAAAGACTTGTCAAAGTTGCTCTGCTTGAGAGGAGCAGAGAGCTGGACAAGCACTTTGGTCATCAGGGTTCCAGCTCCCTGCCCAGCAGGAGGGTTTGCTGCCTGCAGTGCTCAATAACATATGTTTGTGTAGAGTCTGTTCTGCACATATTGATTTTGAGCAGTACTTTTTCTTCCAGGAAATCTGTATTTGGCTTTATAACTTCCTGGGAATAGTTTGTACGTCGGAAAACTTCCTTCTGCCATATGGGAAGGAGTATTCTCTCTCATACTCTGTAAAAGATATGCCAATTTTTTTTTTATTAAATGAAGTTATAATAACTACAAAGTTTAGATTTTTCAGGGGCTTTGATGCAGTAGGTGTAAAATTTGTGACATGGGCTCTGAAATGTACCTGATGAAAGAGCAGAGCCTGGTCTGTCCCTGGTTTGGTCCACGGTCCAAGGCACAGAAACCACCCCTGTGATTCAGCACCAGAGCTGCCGGTGCAGCAGTGGCACAGGGCTGATGTATTAAACCAGCCAGTAGACACTACTTTTCAGTAGATGGCTCAGCTCATCTTCCCATGTGCAGAGGCTGCAGCTGGCCCTGCACCATTGCCCTCATCCTTTCACTTCTTCCTGGTTTCCAAGGCCAAGTGTGCTTGGCTGAGCTTCCCAGCGAGGGAATGGACAAGATGATGAGCCTGTTCTTAACATTCATCTAATGGGCTCTAAGCTGCCTTCCACCCAGAGCTGACTTTGCCCTGCAACCCTGATTTCTGGGAGTCTTTTTAGTGCAGCAGAGCTAAATTCATCTGCATGGAACAAGTATTGGAGGAGAAGCAAGACTTCAGCAGAAATCACATTTTCCAGCTTCCTGGCAGCAACACCTCCTTGAATGGAGACTCTTACCTCCTCAGCAAACAGTTTACACTGGCATACCTTGATGTTTGCAAAGAATGAGACTTGAGAGAGGTACTAAGGGTAAAGCAGGCTTGAGTAAAATGCTGTCAGTGTCACAAAATCCCTTCTGAGGCTCTGTTGTTTTTACAGAAGTGTTTGGATGTTGGTTGTGCAGTGTTCTGGTGTCCCTTCTGTGTATGAGGGTCAAAGCAAAGCAGTTAAATGACATTTTGCATCTCTGAACTGGAAATGTTACTTTTTCTGCTGGAGGCTTCAGGTGTAAATTTTCGAAAATCTGGAAATGTAGCTTCTTCATCCTTTGTATTAGAAAAATTTAGGGCTTTTTGTCTAAGTCCAAGTGGGATTATGGATCAATGTCCCTTTTGGGCCCTTGCACATTTTAGACCCAGATTTGAGAATTGGGTCTCCCTCCAAGGAGGACCTGGGAAACTGAAAAAGCCCTTGAGAGGGTTCTGAAGTCACGAAAGAATTGTGATTTTTGTACAACGGCATAATCCACCCATCCCCTACCAGATGCAGGAGTTGTTTGCTCAGTAACATGAACCACCCACCTGAAGCACAGAGGGCTGATGATACAACCTGTGCACTCAGCTCTGCACCTGCTTTTTTTTGGGGGGGGAGACTGAGTGGCTTATTTGGGGTTTTGTTGAAGGAAAGAGAAGTGACCTCAGTGCTGTCCAGATTCTCCAGCTCCCATATGCTGCCCTGGCTCCCATCACCCCAGGTTCCTGCAGTGCTGGCTTCTGTCATCTTTCCAGGTTGAAAGAAAACCGTGTCTGCTTGACTGGCTCCCCCTCAGAGCAGAGACCACCGTGGTGTTGTTGTAAGGGAGGGCCCTGTGCCATGGCCCTTTTCAGCTTGCTGGCTGGCGTGCTGTGAGGAGCCCAGCATTTGTTTGTGAGAGAAATCCCTCTGGCATTCTGTGTTAGAGCTGGATTTGCTGGAAACAGGTCCTTGATGAGAACCTTCCTTGAACAACACTTTTCCCACCTACAGGCAGTGGTGACTGGCACAGTCCAAAAGCTGTCAACAGCCATGTCTTTGTTAGATACCTGGCAAGGAGGATCCAGACCTTGAGAACAAGGCTTAACTCGATGCTGCTTTAATTGGGGACAGTCCTGTGGGTCTGTGTATCAAAGGACAGGTGATGACCCAGCAAGTTCACGATCCTGCTCACTTGTAATAGCTTCTCAGGGCTGTGTTTGTGAGAGTATTTTTGGAAGAAGCTTGTGTTATAGAGTGACAGGTGTAAAAAGCTGAATGTGCAGACCCAAATCCTCACACTTTCTGGGAGCAGAGTGTTCACTTTCTGTTGAAATATGGAGGTGCTCCTTCAGTGCTGCTCTGGTTTTCACAATGGGTAGGGCTGGAGAGAGACAGGGGATGTGGAGAAGATAATACAGCATTTTTGTCTTTTGTTTTTAACAGTCTTGTGTAATTTTGGGGAAGTCTGTGGCTCTTGTTTGGTGATAGTCCTGCTTCCCATGCCAGCCAACACTGGCAGTGCAGGTGTATGTCTGCATTCCTATTGACTCAGCTCCCTGTAAGTTCCTGGTGAAGACTTCAGTCTCTCCTCCTTTAATTGATGTGGTTTGCTCTGCTTTGATGGAGTCTGTTTACGAACTAGACTGTGACTTTGGTCCCAGCATGTTACTCATGTCTACACAGATGGGCACACACAAACCTGAGCTTGTCTGCCTATGCAAAGATGAAGTTGAATGTGAGCCAAACACCTCTTAGCATGGAGTCAGGGCAGAAGCAACTGCATGCCAGGCTTGTACAGCTCTGTACAACCCATGGAAGCACCTTCTGTAGCTGCAAAGATAGTTGCATCCCTGTTGCACACCACAGTTTCCTCCTGAGAAGCCCTTGCTGTGCAGCTTCTCTCTTTACAGTCATTTTTCATTAATTCCTGTTGAAGAGCAAGCAGGTGTCTGGGATTTGCAGGTTTCTGGGCTCATGGCGTGCTCAGGGGCAGCAGGAACAGGTGCCACATGATCTCTGCTCCTCAGGATAGCTGTTGGGGCTCAGGTGCCAAATGAGCACAACTCCCCTGGAGCACATCCTTTACTGCACAGTAAAATGTGGCATCTCCAGGGGGATAACCTTTGGTAGGTTAGAAGGAGACAGCCTTTGGATTTAAGGTCTGCCAAAGGAAGTAGAAAAGCCAGCTGTAGTTTTAGGTTAGGGAGGTTGTTCCAAACAGGTAATTCTGCAGAGGGTCTATTAGTGCATTCATCACCTTGAGCCAAGGAGGGGTAGGTTTGGATCCCAGCTTAAGGAAAACACTCTTTATACTGTAGTTACAGAGCTAAGGAGAGACTTCCCCTTACCCTCCTGCCTGGTAACTGGGTTTTGGGTGATGAAACACAGATACAAAATGCACAAATAAAACACTGAGGTAGGAGACAGGCAACAAATCCTGTCCAAGTGAATATCTGGGCCTGATGTCTGACTTTGACTGACTTGATCTTCTGAGCTGGGGGCTGGGTGACTTACTGGGGACTGACAGCACAGCACAGGGTGCCTGCTGAAGGGGCAAAAGGGAAGGACCAGCCCCTTGCTCTGGCAAGGAGATCCCCCGGGAAACATTGTGCCTCAGAAAATGCCAATTGTCTGAGGCAGAACGATTTCGTGGGAAAATGTTGGTTTTGATGAATTTCAGTTGCTGAAAAATATTGGACGAAAATGTTTTGAAAACGGTTTGACCTTTTCTAAATGGCAAAGTTTCAATGTTTTTAGGTCCAAATGCTGCTTCATTTGATAGCTAGCATTAATTGAAGGTTAAAAAAAATGTTGGAACCGAAATGAAATTCCTGAAAATGAATCGAAACAAAATGTTCTCTTCCTCTTTTCCTCCCCCAGTGTTCTTATTTCTGGAGAAATTGTGAGATTTTTTTTGCCTTTTTAGTTTCTCCGAAGTGGGATATTTAAAACCTCACAAATTGTTGTGGGAGGGCATCCCATCCGGCTCACTATCCACCTTCTCCAGTGCAGTTATTAAAGTGGGTTTTGTTTTATTTTGTGATGGAGCTACAAGTATTTTTCAGACATTACAAAGGGAGTGTTTCCAGCTTTGCAAAGGGACTGGGGTACAGCCTGTCCCTGCAACTCTCCTCTGTCCAGCACTGTCTTTTTGGCTTCCTGGGAAGTCCTGCATCTCCCCATCTGAGAGGAAAGAGTGTGAGCAGTGTGCTGTGACTTGTGCTGTGGCTAAGTGACAAACACACTGTGTTTATTAAACTAACACCCTGGGAAAGCATGAAATGATCACTTTAAATGCAGCAGGGCTAAAAGTAGCCAGTTGTGTGTACAAGCCGGGAGTCAGGGCTTGTGTCAAAACATAAGGAATACGAGGTAAATAGGACTGTGCAGCTGGGGATGCCTTAAAAGCCTCACCAAGCAAATGCTGCTCACAGGTCCAGGCAGCAGGAATGTCATCTGGCTAAGGTGGCTGGAGCAAAAGCCTGTGCATATGTGACATTTGACATCTTGCAGTCAGGTGAAGGAACTGGGGTGGAGAGAGCAGCAGGGCCTGAAGCTGCAAGTTTCATTCCTTTAGCTCTTCTTTGGAGTGAAAATGCACCTTTCCAGTTCCCTTCCTAAATGGAAAGGATTAATATAAGGTCTGTCAGGTGGGGTGTGGCAGGAAATAGGCTGTGCTGGCTCCCCCAGCATCCCGAGTCTGTTGCCATGTCTCTGGCTGATGGGAAGAACATTCACTGCTCCTCTTTCAGCTTTGTTGTCTCTGCCTTGTCCATCAGCTGGTGAGTCACTTCGCTGTAGGTGAGTGGTGATCTCTGACTTCCATGTGTTGCTGTACTGGCTCCTTGGCTGGGGTGCATTTTTTCTCCTTTTGAGGTGACGTCTGATGGTTTTATTGCACTTCTTGGTGTCTCCACAGTGGGAACAAAAGTTTGCACTTCAGCCATCTTCATATCATGTAGGTACCAGTTTGGATTTTGGACTTGCACAAAGGTCGTAGAGTTCAGCTTTGCCTTCTAGAGATGTTCGTGATGTGAAAAAGTAATAGTGCCTCCCTCTTGGTCCATGTGAGTTTGCAGAAGGACTCTCATATCAGTAAGTGCAATGGCTTTGCAAGTTTTGAAGTCATAATCTCCAGGGAGATTGCTTCAAAGTAATGTGTAGTAACGGTAAAATGATGTCCTTGACACCAAGAGTGCTTCTAAAATCCCCCCAAGAAGGCAGCTCGGCTAAGATCCAGTCTGTAAGCAGTCTGGGGGCTGATTTGTGGTGAGGTGTAATGTTCCTATAAATAGCAAATACTGATTTCAGGCTGCTGGCAGTATTGGTTTTATCTTGGTCAGTGATCTATTTCTGAAATGTGGATCAGTTTGAAAATCCCTGTCAAGCTGATTTGTCCCAAAAAAGGGCTCCCGTAGGATAGCCAGTAATTGGACCTGCATCCTTTCCCTATTCTCTAATAGCAAAGCCCTTTCTTCTTTGTTTCCCTGTTGGTGTTGGCAGAAATTCCAAATATGAAGAGGTTGCAATGTAAGCAAATAATTTTTAGCAGAATATTTAGAAACAAAGCAGTGGTAAACAAAAACAAAAAACCCCACAGGCAAATCTGAAGGGTTTATAAGACATTTTTCCCCACTGGATCTGGTAGTGCAGAAGTTCCCTTTTAATGACAGGAGGTTGCTGGTTTGGTTCCTTTGAGTGGCTCTCTTTGAAATACTGTCTCCAAGATTGAGGCAGAGGAGAAAGCTGCCTTTTCTAGCTGTGCTTGGAGATCGGTCATAGAATGGTTTGGGTTGGAAGGGACCTTCAAGATCATCAAGTTCCAAACCTCTGCCATGGGCAGGGACACCTTCCATGAAACCAGGTTGATCAGAGCCCCATCCAACCTGGCCTCGAACGCTTCCAGGGATGGGGCATCCACAGCTTCTCTGGGAAACCTTTGCCAGGGCCTCACCACCCCCACAGGGAAGAATTTCTTCCTTAATATCTAATCTAAACCTGCCCTCTTTGTTTAAATCCTCCAAATGGGGAACTGTCCCAGGCCTGTCAGCAGCTCTGGCTTAGGTAGGAAAGCAGAAGTCTCAAGCAACACAGTCCCACGGGGCATCAGAACATCGTCAGTCCCTGTCACAGGGTTTAGTTAAGTGACTCGAGGTTTTACAAAGCTGCTGCCTGGAAGGAAGGGAAGTCACAGATGAGAACAGAGACTGAAGTTGCTGAAGTGTAATGTCAGCTGGGTGTCAGAGTTGGGGAGTGGGGTGGGAATGCAACCGTATCTGCACGAGGCTTTGCCAGAGCCCAAAAGCTGCGCCTCTGTGTTGTCTGCCAGCAGTGCTGGAGTCTTCTGTGACACCTCTGTGTGTGCCTGAGAGAGAAGTGAGGCCTGGTCAGAGGGTGATTAGGAAGGATGACTTGGCACAGACATCACAGCTTGTCTCCTTCGTAATCTGCCCTGTGCTGATGCAAGCTGAAGTTCAAAACTTGCCACCTAGGATTTTGCTCCTGTGTGTCCTTTCTAACCTGGGCTGCAAAGGGTCTGGCAATAGAAAACGGTGGGTTTGCCATGGAAAAACTGCAAGGTGAAGGTGGTTGTTTGTTTTCTCGTCTCTAACTGTATTGACTCTTTGCTATCCTGTCCCCATTCCAGGCCAAATCACAATTTTAAAAACTCTTTGGTCATGGTATCAATAATGGATAAAGTATTTTAAAATCCTGGTTCTTTTAAAAAGGAAGGTTATCTGAGGCATTGGTTAAGGTGCTCGAAGATGTGGCAGTAATAATTGTGCAATGGGAAGCAAAGGAAGTTCTCTCCCAGATGAATTACAGGATGAGTAAGAGCAGCTTACCTGCCCAAGTTCTCCCCAGGGCTCTGGTGGGGTCTGGTACATCTCCCTCCTTCCTGTCTGAATTTGCAGCATGACTCCTGTGTTATTGTTTCACAGACCTCTGCCCGAAGCTGACTCTGTGCCCTTGGGCCACCTGTACCTTCCCTGCAATCTGTGGTCACTGGGTTTGCCAGTCCTGGATGAAACCAAGGCTAAGACCGGCACAGTGGTGCTTCCTGAATGGTTCCCATGACCTGGAGTAAAACTGCTGTGCTTTGGAGCAGCCTCTGCACCTTGGGGGCTGTGGTGATGCTGGAAGACAAGACATATATGGAAGGGAAAACCCAAAGATGGGAAGCGCAAAAGGTTAATGTGCTGGTGCAACAGGCAGGCCCAGGGAGGGGGAGTGGCGGCAAAGGGTTTGCAGATGCAGCTCTTCTGTGCTCTTATCTCCCACCCTGGCAGCAGCCTCAGCGCTGAGACACAGCTCTTTGGGAACTGGCCCAAAGCTTTAATGAAGGCAGGCGGGAGGCGCTGCGCGTTCCTGGCTCTCAGGGGGCCCTTTGTCTCTCAAGGCTATCGGCTTCCTCTGAGGAGACACATCATCACCCAGCTCCGAGCTGGATAAGAGCTTTTGAAGTTTTCTGTTTGATATGCGTCACTGCCTCCGTCACACAGCACAAGACCTTCTCTGGTTTTATCCTTTCCCTGCTGCAGTTTCACCCACCTGGTATCAGCACCAGAGATAAAACAGAGCCGAACCGCGTGTGTCTCGAAATAACTGGAGTTTGGGGAACGCTGTTTCCTAGAGAGAGCAATTAGCACCTTCAGAAGGTCTTAGCAGGAGTGAAGATGAATATCCCCCTCCTATGCACAATCTGAGCTTTATTTAATTTAGCCAGCTCGCTGATGGTCACGGCTCTTCTGCTCAGATCTGGCTGCTGGGCTGTGCTTTCTGGGGCTGGACCGAGCCCAGCTCCTCACCTGCGGTGGGGGGCTCACCCCAGGCTGGCACAGGTGGGTCTGCCCAGCTCTGCCCTGACCTCAAGCACTGCTCCGAGGTCATCTCTGGTGGCCACACAGCCCCCACGATGACAGCAGTGCCGACGTAGGGGGGTATTTGCTGTTTAAGTTCAGGCTTTGGTCACTAATGCCATACAAACAGAAAACAATTTGGGCTTTCAGGGGTCTTCTTAAATATTTAGGGAGGGGGATTTCTGGTTTCTCTGTCAGTGGCAGGAGGCTGCTCAGAACTTGTTCACTGGAGTGATGACGAGGTAGATAATAGTTTATGTTTTCTTTCTCCAAAAGGCACATGGCTCCTGCTAATGGAGTAGTAAAAGCAGCTGGCAGTGTAGTACACAAATGTTCTAGGTGGGATGACCTAATCTGGTGACTTGTGAGCCAGGATGTATGAGCAACTGGTGTCCTGGTGACACTAGAGTGCTTGCAGAGTTAATGTTTGACTGACCTGTGTGTCAGGTGACCTCTTGCAGTTTAGAAGTCAAGTCATGCATGGAGTCAACCAAAGGAAGAAGTCATATGAAGGGGTGGGGTGAGGTACTTGGCCAACAGGCAAAGCAAACAAATGATGTATGAGAGTTAAAACAACACTTCAGGTTATAACCAGAAGGGAAACTCAGCTGAGAAGCTGTCTCCAGTCTCTGATTGTCCTGCTCCTTCTAATTGAGGAAATTGTGAGCACAATGAACTGTGCAGGATCAATAATAAAACACATTCACCTTGGATCTCGTTATTTCTGCTGTGCAAGCAAACAGTATTTCACATGACTGCTGAGAAGGAAAAGCTAATTAAAGAACTGTTATTTAATTGGCCTAGGTTCATCTTTATCTAATAGTCAACAGCAGACAAGTGAGTCTGAAAAGAAAAGCTCTGGAGGGATGAAGTGCCTTGACCAAGATTGAAATAAACCCAGGCTTGAAATCAGGTCTTGTAATTCCCAGCAGAAGGAGCCTGCCCAGCTGACTGAAAAAAATCTCTTGCTTGTGTTGCTGGCAGAGATCCTCAGCTCAGAGCAGAATACAAATGCCTCATTTTAAAGAAATTGCTTCTGTAAAGCTTGTCTTGGTGCTTTCATACCCACATAAGCAGTGGTGGCTTGGAGGGGAGTGCAGCAAACCAAACTGAGGGGAGATGCAGGTGTGTGTAGGCAGAGTCTGGATAGTTGAATTCCAGCAAGAGAATTGTGTTGAGCTCAGAAGCATTTTGGTTCATTGGGGGAGGAGGGGGTGAACCTGTCCTGGGAGAGAACTCTACTGCAGTAATTGCAGGGCATTCAAATGAGTTGAGGGCTGTCTTTTGTGGGTGTTGGTACCTCTGCTCAGTGCATCACATTTCTGCAGGTTTCTCCCCAAGCTTTCCTCTTTTGGGAAACTCAGCCTCTGCAAGTCCCTCCACACTGTGGTTTTAGGATCAGGCCTTGTAGGTGCTTGAAGCGTGACAGGGGTGTCATTCCTGAGCAGCATCTGAACTCTGTAGGATACAGGCAAGGTAAAAACATATGGCTAGTGCTTTAATGTCACCTGTGTGTGTGTGCAAATGAAGTGAGGGACCTTACTCATCCCTGTCGCCCCTTTTTAAGGGATGGTACTGGCCAGATAAGCTGGTGTTGGGAATGCCATTGACAGTCTCCCCTGCTCCTCATAAGCTGCTTCCCATTCAAAACTAGGGAAGCTCACAGGACGAAACCTGGGGAGAAACCAGGCTTCAGCTGCTGGATAGAAACATAGTTCTGTGTCATCTATTGACATCTTCTGGCTTGCTTAGAAAGAAAAGTGATGTCTCTGGGGACAGGCACTGATCTGTATTGTCTATAGCTCAGCTGAACGTGGCCCTGCAGCTGACAGGGCAGCCAGAGCAGTATGTGTTAGCAGTGTTGCTGTGCGGGCTGAGGAGAGATTGGCTCCATGTCCATGTCCTACAAGGACATCTGTGACTGACTGACACCTGACATAATTCCTCTCATACCCACTTGTCACCTGAAATCCTCCTGCCATGTGACACTGGTGCCTTCAGAGCAGACACTGCTTTCCTGAGGAGGAAGCTTTGGGTCAGTAGATCTTGCCATGGCTGTTTCTGGGAGAGTGTTTACCACATGCCTCCAGGGCTGACAGCTCAGCCTCTCTGACAAACTTTTGCTTGAGATTTAAGAGACAAAAAAATACGTTTGTTACAACTGATTGCCCCTGTCCCCTTCAGTCCGTATCATTTTCCAGCCTGACATAGTCAAGTTATTGAATCAGAGCTTCCAGAGGCTGGATTTATTTTATTTGTGACCAGGCAGTCCCAGAGACACAAGCTGCCAAGTATCTGTCAATAATCAACCAGAGGATATCTTATCTTTTTTTTTTTTTTTTTTTTTCCCTTGGCTAAACACATTGTAAAGGCTAACATACCATGAATAATAGATAGTCATAAAAAAAACACATCCCCTGTAAATCTGTCCCAGCTGTTGCTGGGCTGAATTTATGACAGCAATATTTAATCAACTGTTTTCAAGAAGAGGGTTACAAAAACACTGTGCTTAAAGTTGTGGGTCTAGCAAGAGTTCTCTGTTTTCTGGCCCCTAAGAGTCCAGGAAATGGGGAAACGTGGGAGGTGATGTGGACAGAGACTCGGGGGCTTTGTTTTTGTTCTAATCCACAGCCATGCTGGTGTGCTGAATAACCTGAGACAACCAATAGGGAATGGATTTGCAATCTCTGTGCTTTGTGCAGTGTCTGTCTGGTAAAAACAATGCTTGAGAGGTCTGGTTATGCTCTCACTAACCTCTGTCTCTTGCTTCTCTGGTGTTTGTTTTCTCTGTGTTATGAGATGTAGGTAGCTCTTTAGCTATATTGGTTGAGATGTTAACTGTTGCACCTTTCCCTGGTATCCACCTCTACGTTAAGGGAATCTGAATTTTCAATGTAAATTTGGACTTGAGTTCAGCTTTCTGGTCATTTTTGTGGTGTCAGACCTCATCCTATTGCCTGCTGGAGCCCTAGATTTCTAGCCATTTTCCCTGTCCTCCAGACTTTCCACATGCTGCCTGTTTCAGAGGTCTGGCAAATCACAGGTCAGCACTTTTCCACCCTCGGAATATCTTTTGTAAAAATAGTAGTTTGAATGAATGAATAGAAACTTTCATTTGCATTCTGGTGTTTAAGACTTCAGAATCCATTTCTTAAGTGATCCTCTGTGCAGCAGTGATGGCTGCTACATTTACATAGCAACATGCCTCCCAGAAAAAGTTCATACTGCAGCTGATGGTGAAAGACTGAGCATCAGGAACTGTCTCATTCAAAAAAGTTTTCACGAAGAAGTGATCATGTCATGTCAAAGTAGGACAGCATGTTCAGATTTAGGCTGACAAATGTTTCTTCACAGTGCTAAGGAACTTGGAGCAAGTGTCTGAAATGCCTCTCCAGAGCCATAAGCTTAGTGGAATCCAGCATTATGGGAAGTCATCAAGGTGATTTCTGCATCCAAGCAACTCCTGGTACAAATAACAAATTCAGAAAAGGGTAATCCAATTGTATTCCTCAGGTTGTAAGATGATACCTGCAGGGGTTGGGAAAACTCTGCTCCCCAGTGCTCACCATTGGGGCTGGCAAGTGGTCAGGCTTTGCCATTGATTTACCTGTCAAACTATTAGGGCAGAAAAGTTCCATTCAGTGTTAATAACAGCAATAAAATCCATTGATCAGGTCTTTTGCTTTGCTTTCTTAAAAGCACTGTGCTTGGAGGTGGCCGAGAGCAGCAGCTTATAGAATGCAATCTGATCTTCTGAGCTTTCTCCTCTAAGCCCTTTGGTGTTTTTAAAGCCTCTTGAGATGGTTTAGGCTTCCCAAAAGTGCAGTTCCTATGAGCACAGGAGCCTTTTTGATTCTTGACTCAGGCCTGTGGTTTTATGGGAGAGGATCTTTCCTGCTGGGGTGTGCCAGCCGGTGTGGTATTTGACTAACAGTGAATTAATACCATGCCCTGGAGAAATGGCTGCTGAAACAAACTGTCAGGCCAGTGCAAGACTTCCTGTCGTCCGAGGGGATCTGGGCAAAGTCTGCAGCCACCAAATAGCAGATTTATACACAGTGCTGCTGCAGCTGCAGTAAATCTAATGTCAGCTGTAACATGCCAAAGGGAAAGCTTTTCAGACATGTTGCAAGGTTGGCTTCCAGTGTGGCAGAGCAGCCAGCTCTGGTCCCAGGCAAGCATTAAGAACTGTAGAAACATTCAGAAATTAAAAAGAATTTGATAGGGCAATTTGTACCAAAATGTTTTGGGTTTTTTTTTTGGGGGGGGGGGGGCTAGGATGCAGGAGGGAGGTGGGTTTGTTACCAGATTTACTGCTGGTTTGCTTGGTGCTCTTGTTGTTTTGTTTTGTTTGTGTTTTTATTGTTTCCCTCTCCAAATATGTTGTGTATACTTTCTGAATACTGCACTTAGGCTTTTAAACAGAGGTGAAGGTTCAAATATTGATTCAGTTTCGAAATGTAGGTAAAAAATGGCCATTCCTCCCTTTTCCATCTCTTAACAGCTTGCTTACGACATTGTTAGCTGGAATATGTTGCAGTGCTGTAGACCTCTGCACCTTGGACTTCCAGGTGTGTTTTGCTGATCCCGCTGCCCCCCAGCATGGACTGTTAGCAGGAATTTCATTTCAAGGGAAGGGAGAAACTCATATCTCCCCTAACATAGGAAAGGTACGAGTGCCGTGAGATTTGAGCCTCTTGGCTTCGTGACTTTTTTTTATTGCTGGCTTCATGATTCATGGGTTCTGATCAAGCCAATTTCCAAGCAATAAACAGCAGGGAGGCAAAAAATGTGTGTCATGTAGATAATACAATGAGTGAAGGGACCAATGACCCTGAGTGGAGGGTGAGCCAGTCCTGTTGCAAAAGAGATGGATCATCCTGTTGTGTAGCGTGGCACTGCCAGGAACTCGGGGCAGAGAGACATGGGAGAAAGCACAGAAGGAAGAACCACAAGCTCTGGTTCAGGCAAGCATGAGCACTGCTCCTGCCTCTGCACCACGGGCACATCAGGGAGCAGGAGGATGGATGTGTCCCACACGTACGGGCAATGGGTCTGAGTGGGGGCACGAGGTATTTTGGTTTACAGCTTGTGTGGTCGTACCAGTGCCTCAGTGCCTCTGCTTCACAATGTTAGGGCCCATCTTGCTGTGCAGCAGCAGTGCAGCTGTCACACACTCTTTTGCCTGATGAGCCTAGGCCATCAGAAAGCAGGCAGTGAAAGCAAATGTGAAGCTGAACTTTGACTTCATGGGTTCGACTGAGCTTGTAGATATGAATGATCAGCAAAGCAATCTTGATACAGCAGAATAGCTGTTTGAATTTGGGTTGTTGGGTGGATGTTCCTGTTGTGATTAGAGTCTTTATCTCCAATTGCGTTGGTTTTGCCCTCTGTTCTTCCTTATGGTGCCTATTTCTTCTCACTGGTGGAAGATGTCCTCAGCTGAAAAGATGAAGTGGCCAGCCTGGGTGGTGCCTTCACCTCCCACAGGCTCATGTGAGCTGGTTTCCTTAGGTAGAGCCTTTTCCTGGAGTTCACAGGTCCAGGGCAGCTCTTGGAGCTGGGCCCTGCTCCCTTTTACACTCGGGGTTCCACGTACTCACTTGCTTTTCTCGTCCCTCTGCATGACATGCTATCATGAGACATCTTATCAACATTAGCACTGCCTTGAAGAGAGCTAATTTATGTGATAAGGCCTTATTACTCATTTCTCAATCTGTACCAGCACTGCCTGCTCAAAAATAAGATTATGGTGATCAAAAACCTGCAGGACAATCACCTTGAATGGTGTTGTGCTCCTGAAAATGGTGTACGTGACACAAATCTTTATCAGGATGTCATTTAACAGGGAAAGAAGCTATTGTACTTCTACCAGCTTATACTGGGTATTTAACATTTTTATTGTGTGGAGTTTATTATTTTAATGGATCACGGTGATTATGCAGCTGCACTGTTCAGCAATAAAGAGAGGGATGTTGCCTGGCTAAGTCCAGGCCCTGGGTGAAGTCTCAGTGGTGGTTGTAACCACCAGCAGTGCCAAAGCAGCACTGCTGTGGCTGCCTGCTGTATAAGGGGCTGAGCTCGGTGGGAAAAGCTGGCAGGTCGTCCTGAAACAGCAAGCCTCAGAACTTTAATGGTAGCTGGTTTGTTTTTACGAACAAGCCAAATCTCTCCAGCTCCTCTTTATAAACAAGCGGTTTAATTAGGCAGTCTATTTATGGTGAGATGTGTATCTAAAGTGAAGGGCATTTCTTCATCACCTTCCACTTTGCTAATGATAAGCACAGCTACAATAAATTGCCTGCCCTGGGAGAAGTATCTCCATAGATTTTTTGGTTTGATATGGAGGGTACCCTTAAACTTTGCTTAACTTGACCTTGTGTTGGTAATTTTTCCCACCTGCAAAATGGACACAAAAAAGGAGGGGGGGGGGAAAGTATAAAGTTAATTTCTCAGTTGCTGTGAAGTGGCATAAACCTTAAAAAGCCAACATATTTAATGTCTGGTTGATAGTAGCAAGCAATTTATTTGTGGGCATATTAACCTGACACAGATACATTGATCGGCTGCTCTGTGCTTTGGATTTGGGGTTTTTGGGAGTGGAGCAGATGACCTGCTAAGGGGAAACGTTGGGATCAGTGGGGGCTCTTGAGGAACAGATTAGACAGACATCTGTCTGGAAAGGTGCGCTGTAATCGATCGACCCTGAGCCAAGGAGGTGAATGAGACTGAGTTTGAGAGCCTTTCCTGTGCTCTTGTTCCAGGGATCTGGGTTGCCTTCTACTATTGACTAGGGAAGGGAAGGACAGTGACATGACTATTTGGGAAGTGCCATCAGCAGGTTATAGAAGGGGGGTGCTGAGAGAAGACAGGAATGCTGTCAGACTGACTGTGCCAGAGATGGCACATGGTGGAGCTCGTTTCTCCTTACCCTTCATCCATGTGCGAGGCATCTGAAGGAGCTTTCCACCCACCATGGGATGGTGTGAGCAATGCACTGTGCTCTGGCAGATGGTACTTGAGGTCCTGTTGTCTCTGGTTACCTTTCCTTCCTCAAAAGGGAAACGTGGCTGTACTGAGCCAGGCAAGAGGCCCATCTAGTCCTGTACTGGCACTTGACAATGGCCACTGCACATAAACCAAGAGTCTGGTGACACCTCCTTCTGGGATGTGCTCTCCCGTGGAGATGTGTCCTCTGCTTAATAGCTGCCCATGGGCTTTTCTGTGAATTTGTCAAATTGGTTTTGGAACACTTGGTAAGCCCTTGATATCCTCGGGGTCTGCTGGCAATTAGCAGTTTGATAGGTTGTGGTTGAAGCCATCTGTGATACTTTGTTGTGCTGGTGCAGAGTCCTATTCTGAAAGCTTTAATCATCCCTGTGTTGTGGCAAAGCCTGTGCTCTTGAATCTAGTCGTTAGCAGGTCTCTTCTCTTTTTGTGTTAGAAAAAGGTGAAGTGCACAGTGTCACTGGGAGGGTTGTGTTTGGAAGCAAGGGTATGAGTTAGCGGCATGGGAACAGGCAGATAAGGTTTTTCCATGCACAAGTAGATTGCAGAGGGTTTGTAAGTCACCGCTGTATTTGACTGGCTCTGTTTACTTGAATATACGATTTCTCATATACAAAATAAATTTCAAACCTCCTTTATCTCACCAGTGATTGAATGAGAGGTCTGTATGGGAGGGCACTGAAGCAGATGTGGGGTGTAAGTAATGGCATTCCCATGACCACATTATGAGGGGTTTTACAACATGGCTTTCCAGCCCTGGCTTCCCAGAAGAACTGTTCAGATGCCATTTTGTGCTGGCTTTGGATTTTTCTTTTCTTATCCCTTTGAAGGCATTACCCTGGGAACTTCCTCCTTCTCAGAAGCTCAGCAGAGACTGTGACCAGATCTGAGCCACTCTGGGCCGTGCAGACAACAGGGCACATTCAAAGTGAAACAGCAGGGAGATGTGTTGGGTTTTAGCTGCCTGTGAGCCCTTGCCCTTGGTTCCGTGACTGCAGTCACACAGTTCAGCTTGATGCCTGGGGTGGGGCTCTGCAGGCAGGTTGTTTCGCTTCCAAGAAAATGGGATACAATCATCTGTGTCAGGCAAGATGCTGAGGGGACCATCATATCTGTATGCAACTGGTCTAGAACGTAACATGGTCTCCTATTGTTACTTACAAATTCTACATGACAAAAACTACAGATTGTTATGAACTCCCAGTTCAGAAGTACGCATAAAAATTACAGAAGTGTTGAAATTGTTTAGACTCCCCAAGTTCTGTTTTCAAAAACCATTTAGGGCTCCTGTATGCCTGATTACAAGTTGCCATTAGGGATCTAAATGCCTCGGGAAAACATAATTTTCTTGGGTTTTCTGCCACTTCTGGGAAATCACACCCCAAATCTCCACTTGGGTCAGGTTGGAGTCGGTCCTGTGAAGAGAGACAGAAAGAAACAGTGGTCCTTGAGCTTGTCCAGTCTTCCCAAAGCATGTCTTGTTTCCTGAACAGTGAATAGGTACCTAAGCAGTGGCCCTTTAAAGTAACCCAGACAGTCATGACACTTGCCTACACAGCACTCACAGAGACAAAAGAACATTTCATAATTGTTTGTCCAGATAAACAAGTGTCAAGCCTGCACTCTGAATTTGTGGTGGTGGTTTAAGTTAGCCTTTATTATCAGCAGAAGAACACTTGTTATTTGATCTCTCAGAAGAATGCCTGTGCTGCTCCTTTGCTCACACAGTTAAGTAACATAGGTGATAAGTTTTTTCTTGTGTCAGGTATTATTTTATACTACTCAGAGAAACAGATAGTTTGGTTAAAAAGAAAATGAGGATTGCTTCCTAAATGCCAGGGGAGGTCAGTTAGTTTAAACCAGCTCTGGTACTGAGGCTGTGAAATGAGTGTAACTCCAGACAGGGTTATGTTTTCTGTAGTCCAAAGTGGTGAGTGATAAGACTTGAAAGGTGAGTAAGGCAAGCTCATAGACTGTCAGAGACTTTACAGGTATAAGGAATAGGAAAGAAGGCAGGTTAGCTCTATTTTAAGATGCTGATTATGTATGGAAGAATCACAGATTTGTCTCAAAAAAACCAAAAACAAAACCAAAAAAAAACCAAACAAACCAAAATTGGTCTACCTGTCTTTACTAACACCACTTTAGAGTATATGAAGATACTGATGCCAGATGGGAGGTTCCAAAAAAACCCAAACAAGACTGGCTGGCAGCCTGGCAGCCCTTCTCTTCCCTTCAGTGAAAGAAGAACTGCTTGTTCACAGCCTGTGACATGGGGTCATTTGAGGGTGGGTTGCAAAAAGAGGAATGGGAAAAACAAGGACATTTGAGCAGGTGTTGCACCGTGAGGATATCTGTGTGATCACCTCTTCTAATAAACCCTTGCACTATGTGAATTGAAGCAACTGCCTTAGCCCAGTGTCCTAGCTCAGACAGGGATGCTGGTAGAGATAGTGGGGTTATTTGGCAGTAATGGAAAATGAAATTGCAGCCTTCCTGTAGGTCCCAGTCCTATAGAGGCAGAGAGTCATCTTTATTGTGCTGGTGGGGCCGCCTAGATGAGTAACTTATTGCTGGATAGTTTATTAATGTTGATGCAAACAGGTGTATTAGCTTCAGAAGACTTAAGATCAAGCTCCAGATTGAAAGAAAAAGCCCATAATCCTTATGGATACGTTTCATACTTCTGCAAAAGGTCAGTTTTAACTTGACTACTGAAAAAAACCTCAAAGTCCAGAAGCACAGTCAGTCTAAATGTATTCTGCCTGCCAGCTGGAGATAATTCCTTGTTGGCCAATATAGCTCTACTGGCCTCTGATATAGCTGGTGAATGGTCAGTTATGCAGACCAGTGTGGGTCCTGCTCTGCATAATAAGCCCAAATTGTTATGTAGCACTTTCTATTTGTAGGTCTACAACCACTTTGCAGAAGTACATCTCGTGTTTTACAGAGGGCAGACAAGATGTACAAAGGGCAGTTACTCAGCTGAAGTTTGCCAGTGGCAAGCTGTGGACTAGAAAACAAGTTCTAGTCTATTAGACTAAACATTTGAGTCTATCTAGTCCATTAGACTAGAACTTGCTTGTTCTAATCTAATCCTTCCCAAGAGATCATGCTGTTACTCCCAATATGGTAACTGAACAACAGTTATTTAGAGTGCGTAGGATTGGGAAAATTCCTCTCTCTATCTGATGAAGATCCCCGCTGAAAGCTAAATGAGTTCAGGAGAGGAGGAATTCTTAATGTATGGCATTGGAAATGAGCGTAATGGATGTCTGAGTGGATGCCTGGGCTCTGATTCAGTCCTGCAGGTGGTGAATGTGCACTGTTTGTTGTGGGAACGAGGCCCCTTTTGCCCCTGGTAAGAAAACCACGTCAAGGGGAGCGAGTTACTGCTAGACCTGTCCTGCAGTTAATGACTCTTGGGGTGAAGTAAACCTCACTTTCTTTTTTTACTTTTCATGGAAAACATAGGGACAGAGACTCTCCTGAGAATTCCCCCTGCCTGGAGTGTATTGTTTGTGGCATTGCCAGGAAACCAGAACTAAGCAACAGACTGAACCTGCTGAGGATGGTGTCCTGCCTGCAGTGCCCAAGCCATCACCTCAGCGGGAAACTGCGCAGTGTGAAACACTGATGATCTCTGCTGAGAGAGACAAGGCAGGTCTGGCACTTCTCTGCTCCTCGGGGGGGACATCCTCAGTTTGATAGCAAAGGAGAAAACAAGACCAAACAGCTCAAGATGCGAGGTGCAAAAGTTTTCCTGTTCAGCTTTGTGGATTGTCCTAGGTTTTGGTACAGAGAGATGAAAGAGGGCAGGAAACATGGATCTTGATTTGTTTGTTTTATTTTTCCTTCTTTAAGGCAAAGGGCAGATATTGGAAGGTCAGGAAAAAATAAGTCCCTTATTAGGAGGGATAATACTCAGTGACAGTAACACTTTCAGCCAGAAGGCCTTACCTGTCTGTAAAGAACAACCTTCACTGAACAACCCCCCTGAAACATGGGGCATAGAGGGAAAAATCATCCATTTGGATTTACAGACACAGAGTTGAACACAGATGGATAACTGGCCTGCTCCAAACCACAGAGGTGACATGTTAGAGGAGACCTGGCCTTGCCCCAGTGCCACTGCTTGGAGACTGGATCCAGCTTTGTCCTGCCCCTCCTCCTGCTCGCTGCAGCGCTGTAGTAACACGCTCTTGGAGCCGGTCCATCAGCTGGGAGAGGCTCACAGCTTGCTGTGCCTCTGCCAAGTGGCTCCATTAAGAATTGCTTTCATGATTACAGCGCTTATGCAAGCGGGGAGCAGGCTTTTGGGAGGATGTTTATATTGCACAGATTCTTTATCTGGCTTGACTATCTCCTCATTACCTGCATCGAAGAATTGCCTGCCTTAGTGGCCAATAAAAACTAAATTGCTAAATCCAGCTTTGTGTAACCCTATTTACCTTTTGTACCAGATTAACCTTTATCATATTTGCAAGTGTGTTGGGAAAGTAACATAAACAGAAGTAGGTGGTGGAGGCAAAGGCCAGCCTGAGAGCCAGCAGTGCCCTGTTTGCCAGGGCACCACAGATAGGAGGAGGCTTGTGCCAGGCAGGGAGTTGCAGAGAAGCTGTTGCTGAGCTTGTGCTGATCAACATGATGCTTGTAGGAGTTTTCCACGCCTGCTCTGGATTAGCAGAAATGGCTGGGGTTTAAGGTAAACAGCGAGGAGCCCAAACATTGTCAAAGTAGCTGGTGGGGAAATGAGTCCTGAGGGCTGGTGCTGGCAGGCAGCTGCCCTGGGTGACTTGGCAGTTGGGTGGGTGCCAGCCTGATGCTGCCACGCTCTTCCCAAAACACACCCAGAGCACAGTCACCATCCTGCCATGCTCAGCCTACGTCTGGGGCACATCCAAGGCACCTGGAGGATCTGGTTTTTTGAGAACTATGGAAGGACTTCAGGTGCCAGGGATGGTGGCTGTCTGGTGGGATAGGCATGGCAGGGACACAGGGGACCATCTCTGGGTGGAATTTTGCTCCGTGTTTTTGCTGCTGTGTCCCTACTGATAGAGACAGGAGGGTTTCCAAAAGTTCAGGTGAGCCTGCTCTGTGGGGCTCACTCGAAGCAGATCTGGTTTCTTGCTCAAATTGGTCACGTGATGGGAGCTGGACCAGCCCCTTTTATCTCTCCAGAAGACAAAAAATTAAATTATTTTTACCTTCAGAATATTTATCAGTGAACCAAACAAGTATTCCCTGAGCAAACGATCCCCTTCCTCTTCCACTGCAGAATGTGTTCCTGTGCCTTTTGCCTGCTACTGCATTTGCAACAAATGTGTCTACACAACTCCATGACAACTACAGCCCTGGCAAAAATTTCTAGGATAGATCAGTCTTACAAATGGAACTCACATGCAGTTTGCACTTTGGGTCATGTTGAGATCTTGCTGCTTCGAGTTCAGATGTGTTTCCTAGAAAGTGTGGCTGTACAGGGTTTAGACTGAGCAACCGAGAAATCCATGGATTAGTAGATGTGTGGATACATGTTCAATTCTTCCCCTGGTGTTTTGTCCTTTCTAAGATTCAGAAAAAGATCTGAAGTAAAACGTGCATGCATTTTTTTTTCACCAGGACTTGATTTCATGGTAGTATTTCTGGATGTATGGAATATTCAGTGAATCTGAGAGCGACTTTTTGCAGCATTTGGACAAGCAGTTGCCATTGTGAGCTGTATTATACTGGCACTGAGTTCACAAGGCTGAGTCCCATGAAAGGGAAACTGGTGCTACCCTTGGTTGTCACTCCTATTTAATTGAGTGGAAACATTTGCCCCTCTCCTCAAGAGGCCACGTTAAGCTAAATCCTGCAATTTCAGTGCTTTGCCTCATCCTTAGAAAAGGAGGTCCCAAAGCCTTGTTTCCAGTCAGATCTAACAGGGCAGGAGAGTCTTCCTTTGTTGCTGAAAGGAAGAACAAGGATGGCACAAAGCACTATTTGCTTTTAGAGTGAATGTGGCACCCAAGAACAGCTCAAACTTGAGTGAAGACTGATTATTTTGAACTCTTTCCATCCTGTTGTGCTGGAGGGTGACTTGTATACAGCCCTGGATCAGGAGCGCCAGGGCAGATGCAGCCAGGAGGGGAGAGGTGGAGCAGCAGAGCCCACATTTCCCTTGTGCCACCTGCATTTTGGGTCTTTAGCTGGGTGCTTGCCTTGACACATTGCTGGTGGCTCTTTAGAGAGAAGCAATGACTTTGTTCTGTTTCTGGGAGCCCTGGAACATAGACCAGGTGAAGTCAGTGGGCAGATGGCCATGCAGAGGAAGAGCTGGGTCTCAGAGCTTCCCCTTGGGGTGATACCCTGAAACATGCACATGCTTAATCTCTTTGCTGAAGAAAAGCCTCCTGCTCCTCAGGCTGTTAGTGGACTGTGACAGCCCAGTCACAAGTGATACAGTTTACACAGGATTTTGTTAGCAGCAGGTTTTCATTTTTGATTTTTTTTTTTTTTTTAATAATTTAAGAGAGTTACATCACAGAAAATGCAAGCTCAGTGGAAATATTCCTGTCGTGGACTTTGCAACTTTTCCAGAGCAAGCAGCAGTGAAGCATATAATCCCATTTTCTCGTATCTGTGACTTTGTCCTTCTTGCCTGGCATGAATTCGATCGTGATGTCTCTGCATGTACTGGCTCCTGTTAGATGCTGGTGGGGACAAAGAGTCTGGGAGAGTGTTGAAGAGCAGAAGAGTATCTGCAGCTGTTGGTTAACCAGTCTCACTTGCAAGCAAAGCCCACAGCAACAGGGAATGGTTAATAGCTCCAGAGACTGGATATTGGCAGGACTGGGCTTGGCTGTTGTTTTGCTTGAGTAGTGAAATGGTGAAATCATGTCTAAGTGTCTGTTCTGATGCTGGGAGGCAGAGGTACACTCAAATAGCAGCCTCAACCTTTTTCCATGAAGTTTTGAAAATCTTTGCCAGCAGAAATCAAATGTTAATTAGAGCATTTCCTATTGTTGGGTGAGAGAAAGGTTCTTAAGAAATACCAAAGTACAAAATTTACCTATTCCCCCTACAATTACCATCTTGTTTCCAGACCCATAAGGTGCATATTCTAGGAATAGAATAAAATGCAAGTTGGCCACAAATGTTTCCATGAAAGTGTTTTTATTAGAACATTTTTGTTGAAATTGAGATCTTTGTGGGAAAGGATCAGATTTAATGAATTTCCTGTTCTGAAAGTAGTTATGAAAACAAGTTTAAAGGCATGGACATATGATTCCATTTTTTATGAAGAGGGGCTTTTATTTCTTTTCCCCCATCTCCCATTTCAGCACAAAAATCCATCAGAATGAAACTTAATTTTATTTGTAGTTTTAACAAGTTCCTGGAAAAAACGGCAATCAAATAAGAGTAAAAGGTCGAGCCTTTGTATGTCTGGCTACTTCTGGCTCCTTTCAGTGCAGGCCACTGAGCTGTCACTGAGGTCTGTCCCTTGCCACTGGTTGCATGTTGACCAGAGCAGGGAGGGGATTAAAGACAGAACCATGTGAACATAATCCTGTGTCAGCTCCTTCTGTCCTTGGGATGGTAAAGATGTGATGCCTCAAGTTATGTAGGGGACAAAGAGGAGCTGGGAGGACACACAACCATTGGGATGAGTATTGCGAATGGCTGTGTTGCATGGATGTGCTTTCACACCTGTCTCAGGTGCTGGAGGCACTTCCAAGACTGTGCAGAGCACCAGCAAACTACAGGAGGAGTCTGTTTGGTCACAAGATTTGACTCTCTGCCACACTTCTGAAGTGGCCATTTTAACACTCAGTAGTTGTCATTGTGTGACATGCTGTGGTTTACTGAAAACACAGATGTGTTTTATGGCTGCTGTCCTATCCCCTTCATCATCAGGGAGCGTGTCTAGATCATAGTTGCTCTAAACAGTATAAATCCAAGAAGTTGGTTCCTTTTCCTTAACTCTGGCTTGCAAATCAACCTGCTGAAGCCAGCCTGCAACTTCTGTTGATGGTAATGGATCGTTTGTGCAGGCCAGATTTGCACTACCGTGTTTCAACTATGCCTCTTTAACATTTGGAATAAGCTTTTCCACCAGTTTCCCAGGATATGAGGTCTTGAGAAAATTCAGAGCAGCTCAGGCAGTATGTGTGTGAGTCACCCAGTGTGTGAAGGCTTTGCCCAGTCATCCCCAGATTTTCCACATGATTTGGAGCAGACAGGTTGTGTTATGGAACAGGAGCGGGTGAGTAAGTTGGTTACGGAGGTTGCTGTGACTGTCTGTCGTAGACACGTGTCTCCCTTTGCTCCTGGTGACTGACTTGTCCCTGTGGGGTCTGCAAACCTGGCCACAGCTGGGACCCAGTCTGAGTGGGCGTTTGGGAGAGATGAATTTAAATGATGGGAAAGGACTCTTCTTTGCTTCGTTCCTGGCCATAAAATACAGGCAGCTGAGGAGTTATGGCAGCGTTTGAGCAGACTCTCACCTCGTTCTTGCTTATGCCCCTCATCTGCTTCCTTCACCCATGGGCTCAGTGGCCTCAGGTGCATCCTGAGAGAGATGATGTTCCTGGCTTGATACTGCCATGAGTCTAAAGGTTCCCCCTCTGTCCAGGCCTGGCTTCCCACTGGCACTGCTGTCTCCCTGCCAGCCTACAATGCATGGCTTAAATAACATTCCTGCTGCCACTGTGCAGGAGCTCTCCTGGAGCTCACTGCTGAGGACTGAAAGGAATGACTAATTTGGGATTGTGTCCCTGCTTGTACTTAGCTGATATCTGTATTCAATCCACATGCCTATGAAGCTAAAAGGCAAAACTCTCCCTGTTTCCTGGGGCACCAGAATTCACAAGGGAAAGGACTGCAAATGTATCTTGTCCATTTTCTGCTGCTGATAGTCATCCCAGATGGCCTATCCTGAGTGTGGGCATCAACAGAGGGATTACAAGGGATTGGTGGTACCATGGCTTGTTGTTAAAGCAAGTAAGAGGAGCTCTGTCAGCAGTGTAACACAGCAGGATGTGGAAAACAGAGTTTGTTTCATCTCTATTTAAATAGCTGAAAACAGGATGGGATGCTCTGAACCTCCTATGTTATGTCTATTATTTTTCTCCACTTTTCCTTGCACACTCTCCAAGCTGTTGGTATCTTGAGTGTAACTGGTTTGCAGCAGGGAAATGGAATTTGGCCTGAACCTTCATTTCCCTTTTATTACAGTCCACCAATCTTTCCTCTTTCTGTCATACAGAGATAAATATTGGTTTCAGAATTAAAGAGCATGTCAGGAATAGACTCTCTAGTTTGTCTCAATAATTTCATACAGTTTGTTTCATGTGATGATATTAATAAACATCTCTCATCTCAGTGCATGCTCTGAGCACGGGTAGGACACAGAGCCATTCTGACAACCCCAGCTGTGCTGTGCTCCCCTCAGCTTGGGGAACGTGTTGCTGAGCCCCACAGCCTGGTCAGGGACCTCCTGCCTTCTTCCAGCAAAGTACCCTGCTCTGGACCAGACTGGGTCAAGACAGTCTGTTTAACTCCCTCTCCTAAATCACTGTTCTGTGACTACAGAGTTTTTACAATTTATCCATTTAAAGGAGCAGAACGCCAAAGGATTTTGGTAGATTGAACTTGATTTAGTTAGAGAGAGTGCTGCTTCTTACTAGGAACTTATTGGAGGCTTTAAGTACTTCATCTTATTTCTTCTTTCTCTCCTCAGTTTTGCTAGCATCTACTTCTGCCCAATATTTTATGAAGAAAATGCTTTGTGGCAGCACTAGAACAGCTATTTTAAGCAGGAGCTCCTTGCAGTCAAATCAGGCCACCACTGTCTTGCTCAGTTTCACTGTCCTTGTCTGAGGGAGAAAGGAGCAGAAGCCTCTTTTTGACTCGTTCCTATCACCTGGTCTTCAGCATTTAACTGTGCTGGGGGCACGTTCTCCCTTTGTCCACAGGGCTTCTGCACTCAGCTTTGGCTTTTGGGGGCTGAATCCACCTTCTCAAGTTCTGCCTCTCTGCTGACTAGAGAGAACACAGGGAGCGAGAGGTCCAGCATGAGGAGCAAGATGAGGTTGCTGACTACCTGACATGGGCAGAACTTGTCCCCTTGTTCGTGGGGGACAGCTGGAACCCCTGTTTGATCCTAAAAGAAGACAGTTTCTTGCTCAGACCAGGCAACCTGGGAAGGTGCTTGGATTATTTCTCTTGCATCTCCCTGGCAGTTCCCAGGCAGTGCTGCCCCCTGAGCTCTGGGCAGAGAGGGAAAGAGGAAGAAGAGTCTGAGATGAAGGGTGAGGTTGTGTTGTGCTGAGGACTGCCCTGAGGCCGTGCAACAGGCTGTTCTGGGAACACCCCCTTACCCTGGTCATGCTGCTTTTCCTGACCTCTGACCGATCTCTCTCCTCAGTCTTGGTCTGCAGGAAGTCCTTGTCTGCCTTCCCATTCCACAGCCAGGATGTGACCTTCTCTTCCAGTCTCACCTTGCCTAGGCCAGCTTTCCTTGGCAGGCATGTTCCTTGCTTCCTCATGAAGAGGAGTCTGCATCCAGTGGATTATATTTCACATCAGTGGTTTGCAGCATGTGTTCTGCTTGTTCCATCAATGTATTTTACCAAAAAAAAGTGCTGAGAGGCAGAAAGTATTTAAATTTAAAGTAGTCCATGACTAATGAGGCATCTCTGAGAGACATCCCATGAGGCCTATGACTCCTCTCTTCTCTCAGAGGAATTTCTGTTCTAGCTACATTCTTTCACCACCCCAGAATCCCCTTTGGAGGATGGGAATGGTGGTTAGAGGCATCCTGAAACACAGTTAGCAGGCTTGGAGAGGGAAATGGTTTGACTGTCTTGCCCTATTTGATACGTTGCCATGAAGTTATGTATGCTTCCTGCTTAGGACCAAATGAGATAATGAGTGTATACAGAGATAGAACTCCATTCATCTGAGGTTCTCTGTAGCTTGGAAATGGTATTGGCTTGTTTGTGAAGCAGGAACAGTCTCTTCTGTCTCCCTGGCTTTCCTTTAAGTGCTCTGCTTCTGGCACAGGTCACATGGAGGCGTCTACCTGCCTTTACCTGCAGACGGGAGTAAAGTACATTGTCCAAGGCCCCAGGGTGAATCCATGGCATGAGCAGAGCCCTTAGCTATGAATCCCTGCTCTTCAGCCCTTCCCTTCTTGACCCTGGTGTTTCAAACCCTTTCACACACAGTCATTATCTTCTGTTTCTTCTGCCTGTCCTTCTGGGTGAGTGACAGGAGATGTGCTGCATGCGATAGTCAACTCATCTGTGACGAAAGTTCTGCCACAGCGTAGGAGAACTGAAAAAGTGTCATCAGTTCTCTTCTCCTTCGTAAGTCCTTGGTTTTCCATAGCGGAGCCTGGGACATGCTGCAGAGGATCCATGACTAGGCTGTCACACGCTGCAATCTGGGATCTCAGGGTGAGGGAATCCCAGTGGGATAGTGCTGGTACACTCTGGAAATACTAGACCTGCATGAAACACTGTGGTAACCCCCCCAGTGCTGTATCCTGTCTTCCAAGCAGAGCAAACACTTGCTTTTTCCAACCCCCTTTTCTCCCATTCTGTCCCTGTACCTTGAAAAACCAATTTATCTGTTAAATTCTGTCCAGTTCAGGCTCTTCTGCTGTGTCAAAAACATTAACCTCCCGGAAATGAAACATTCCTGGTGGGTTTCCACCCCTTACAGAAGTAGAGTTCCAGTTCCTTGAGCTCCCCACAGCATTTAAGGTATCCAGTCATCGGATGTTGCCATTTAATGGCAAAATTGATGCAAGCTTTGTTCTGTGATGCCCTGCTGCAATTGCAAGGCACCACAGTCTGCGAGCATCCAGACTCGGACAGGCAGACCCACCTGTTGAAGCAAGGTCTTCTCCTGAGCTGTGCACCCTGAGGAGATCAGGGTTACTGTACACAACACTCCTGGCCTCGCTGTTCTGGGAAAATGAGAAACCCAAGCTATGTGTGAGTTCTGGAGAAGAGCTGTGTCTCCCCCATGGCACAGTCTTATCCTTTGGAGATTGGTGTATAACTTCTACATTTTTAGTACCTTTCTTTTTGTAGGATCCAATGGAGAAAGCTCTACTCATGGAAAGACTTTGCCAGGAAAGCTGGGAGGTTGTCTTTGGGAAGGCAGCAACTCCTTTTCCAGTTGGAAGACTGCCACAGTCTAGCCTTTTCTCTACTGCAAATCAGTTCTTTCTGAGCCATAGGTGTAGGAATTGCTGTGTTGACTGATGTGGGTGCTTGAAAGCACACACAGGTACCAGGAGCCCGCTGTTATGAGGATGTGTTTATGTAGTTTAAGCACTAATTCACTTTTTCTGACATTGATAGAAAAAAACACATGCTCCCTGCTCTACAGCTGTGGCGGTTATTATTTTGACAGCCTGATTACTGGTCTACAGAAGCGAAACCCCAGGTCCTTGACAAATTCTTTTTAAAAA